>NW_028276881.1:182500-185000 GCF_965620075.1 Prunus avium
ATGTCGACAAAGTGACGCGAAGCGGAAGCCTACCACGGCGTAAAAATGTCGACAGAATTTTTCGGACCTTGTCCTGCCATGGGCTGCGCGCAGCATGCCGGCAGCCTGTGCGCAGCGTGCGCACAGCATGTCGGCAGCGTGCGCGCTGCTGAGACTGTCGACAGAAATTTTCGAAACTTGTCCTGCCATGCGCGCGCGCAGCGTGCGCACAGCATGCCGGCAGCGTGCGCGCACCATGCCGGCAGCGTGCGCGCAGCTTGCGCGCAGCGTGCTGATTCTGTCGACAGTGAGGCTAGCGAAACTTGTCCTGCCATGGCGTGCGCGCAGCCTGTGCGCGCAGCTTGCGCATCTGTCGACAGTGAGGCTAGCGAACTTGTCCTGCCATGGCATGCGCTGTGCGCAGCCTGTGCGCAGCGTGCGCGCAGCTTGCGCATCTGTCGACAGTGAGGCTAGCGAAACTTGTCCTGCCATGGCATGCGCGCAGCCTGCGCACAACATGCGCACAGGCTGTGCGCAGCGTGCGCGGAGCTTGCGCGCAGCTTGCGCGCAGCTTGCGCATCTGTCGACAGTGAGGCTAGCGAAACTTGTCCTGCCATGGCATGCGCGCAGCGTGCGCGCAGTCTGTGCGCAGCGTGCGCGCAGCCTGTGCGCAGCGTGCGCGCAGCCTGTGCGCAGCGTGCGCGCAGCCTGTGCGCAGCGTGCGCGCAGCTTGCGCATCTGTCGACAGTGAGGCTAGCGAAACTTGTCCTGCCATGGCATGCGCGCAGTCTGCGCGCAGCATGCGCGCAGCATGTGCGCAGCATGCCGGCAGCATGGTTCCAGGTTTTTTCAAATGTCGACAGAATTTTTCAAATCTTGTCAAACCCCGTTTTTATTGAAATTTCCTCGCACAATAAGCTCCCCATAAGTAGTCTATGATTTTTAGGACCTTCTCCAACTTACAAAACTAAAAAATTCCTCCCGGATTTGTTTTAATGATTTTTTCAATTTTACGACTTCTAAAAATAATAAAAAATACTTCCCGACTTCAAAAATTTATGAAACTTTTTCCCATCATAGATTGCATGTTTCTTAGTATCCCTGCAAAAAATCACGTCCAAATACCTTGTATTGAATTATTTAGAGCCCATTATGACTCCTCGCGCATAGGTGATGTCTCTTCCTGTCAAAGGGCTAAATGCATAAAATGCTATATAGGGGGGTGTGTGTTGCCTGCATATGCATGGCAGCCCATGCCTTCCTAGCTGCAGCCCCCTTCCCCCACGCCACACCCATGTCATGTTGCCTCGATATGTTGCCTCGGTATTATGGGTTTGGTGTCGGGGTCGGGGGGCTGCCACCCATGGCGGTGGTGGCCGGAATCCGGCCTCCGCCACCACGCCGCCGCCATGGGTGAGGGAGGAAAAAAAAGGCGTGGAAAGTTGCGAAATGGGGTTGTCTAGGCTTTTTTTTGGCATGGGAGAGCATGGAGTGCTAGGAACTCCTTCTCAAATGCACGGGCATGTCGACCACAACCTCATTTCGCAACAACAACCACCCGTGTGGGGTGGCGGTGGGTGGATAGTCGCGGATTGGGGCTTGCCAAGCCAATGTTTTCAAAAAATTTCATCAAAATTAAAAACAAATGTTTTGTTGCCTTCGGATTTGTGGGCGAGCGGCGAGTCGGAGTGGAGCCGGTAAAGTTTAACCTCGGTGTGCACGGTTGTTTTTAGAAACTCAATCCAATGCCGGGGACGTTGAAAGTGACGCTCTTATGAGTTGCAAACCCGCAAGATTTAAAGAACCTTTTCAAAACAATTTCAAACCAACAAGATTTAAAAACAGAAATTTTCATCAAAATGAAAAACAAATGTTTTGTTGCCTTCGGACTAGTGGGCGAGCGGCGAGTCGGAGTGGAGCCGGTAAAGTTTAACCTCGGTGTGCACGGTTGTTTTTAGAAACTCAATCCAATGCCGGGGACGTTGAAAGTGACGCTCTTATGAGTTGCAAACCCACTAGATTTAAAGAACCTTTTCAAAACAATTTCAAACCAACAAAATTAAAAACAAATGTTTCGTTGCAAACAAATTGTGGGCGAGCGGCGAGTCGGAGTGGAGCCGGTAAAGTTTAACCTCGGTGTGCACGGTTGTTTTTAGAAACTCAATCCAATACCGGGGACGTTGAAAGTGACGCTCTTATGAGTTGCAAACCCACAAGATTTTAAAAACTTTTTGAAAATGTTTCTTCTAAATGACACATTTTGATCCTTGGCAAGTGCTCAATCCGTAACTATCCAATCACCACCACACCACACCGGTCGGGAGTGTGTGAATGGTGTGCTTCCCGGGGTTGGCATAGATAATCTTTCGCATCGACAATCTTTTGCATGCGAGGGAATGTCTATGCCAACCCCGGGAAGCACACCATTCACCCACTAGTTGTGGGCGACGATGGGTTGGCTTCAAATGAATTTTTGCTTGGGGTTGTCCTCGGTATGCTTTTGTGTTGGGAGTACGGCCAC
>NW_028276881.1:205000-207500 GCF_965620075.1 Prunus avium
GGCTAGCGAACTTGTCCTGCCATGGCATGCGCTGTGCGCAGCCTGTGCGCAGCGTGCGCGCAGCTTGCGCATCTGTCGACAGTGAGGCTAGCGAAACTTGTCCTGCCATGGCATGCGCGCAGCCTGCGCACAACATGCGCACAGGCTGTGCGCAGCGTGCGCGGAGCTTGCGCGCAGCTTGCGCGCAGCTTGCGCATCTGTCGACAGTGAGGCTAGCGAAACTTGTCCTGCCATGGCATGCGCGCAGCGTGCGCGCAGTCTGTGCGCAGCGTGCGCGCAGCCTGTGCGCAGCGTGCGCGCAGCCTGTGCGCAGCGTGCGCGCAGCCTGTGCGCAGCGTGCGCGCAGCCTGTGCGCAGCGTGCGCGCAGCCTGTGCGCAGCGTGCGCGCAGCTTGCGCATCTGTCGACAGTGAGGCTAGCGAAACTTGTCCTGCCATGGCATGCGCGCAGTCTGCGCGCAGCATGCGCGCAGCATGTGCGCAGCATGCCGGCAGCATGGTTCCAGGTTTTTTCAAATGTCGACAGAATTTTTCAAATCTTGTCAAACCCCGTTTTTATTGAAATTTCCTCGCACAATAAGCTCCCCATAAGTAGTCTATGATTTTTAGGACCTTCTCCAACTTACAAAACTAAAAAATTCCTCCCGGATTTGTTTTAATGATTTTTTCAATTTTACGACTTCTAAAAATAATAAAAAATACTTCCCGACTTCAAAAATTTATGAAACTTTTTCCCATCATAGATTGCATGTTTCTTAGTATCCCTGCAAAAAATCACGTCCAAATACCTTGTATTGAATTATTTAGAGCCCATTATGACTCCTCGCGCATAGGTGATGTCTCTTCCTGTCAAAGGGCTAAATGCATAAAATGCTATATAGGGGGGTGTGTGTTGCCTGCATATGCATGGCAGCCCATG
This sequence comes from Prunus avium, assembly GCF_965620075.1. Taxonomy (NCBI): domain Eukaryota; kingdom Viridiplantae; phylum Streptophyta; class Magnoliopsida; order Rosales; family Rosaceae; genus Prunus; species Prunus avium. The sequence continues at coordinate 205,918 of NW_028276881.1, forward strand.
CCTTCCTAGCTGCAGCCCCCTTCCCCCACGCCACACCCATGTCATGTTGCCTCGATATGTTGCCTCGGTATTATGGGTTTGGTGTCGGGGTCGGGGGGCTGCCACCCATGGCGGTGGTGGCCGGAATCCGGCCTCCGCCACCACGCCGCCGCCATGGGTGAGGGAGGAAAAAAAAGGCGTGGAAAGTTGCGAAATGGGGTTGTCTAGGCTTTTTTTTGGCATGGGAGAGCATGGAGTGCTAGGAACTCCTTCTCAAATGCACGGGCATGTCGACCACAACCTCATTTCGCAACAACAACCACCCGTGTGGGGTGGCGGTGGGTGGATAGTCGCGGATTGGGGCTTGCCAAGCCAATGTTTTGAAAAAATTTCATCAAAATTAAAAACAAATGTTTTGTTGCCTTCGGATTTGTGGGCGAGCGGCGAGTCGGAGTGGAGCCGGTAAAGTTTAACCTCGGTGTGCACGGTTGTTTTTAGAAACTCAATCCAATGCCGGGGACGTTGAAAGTGACGCTCTTATGAGTTGCAAACCCGCAAGATTTAAAGAACCTTTTCAAAACAATTTCAAACCAACAAGATTTAAAAACAGAAATTTTCATCAAAATGAAAAACAAATGTTTTGTTGCCTTCGGACTAGTGGGCGAGCGGCGAGTCGGAGTGGAGCCGGTAAAGTTTAACCTCGGTGTGCACGGTTGTTTTTAGAAACTCAATCCAATGCCGGGGACGTTGAAAGTGACGCTCTTATGAGTTGCAAACCCACTAGATTTAAAGAACCTTTTCAAAACAATTTCAAACCAACAAAATTAAAAACAAATGTTTCGTTGCAAACAAATTGTGGGCGAGCGGCGAGTCGGAGTGGAGCCGGTAAAGTTTAACCTCGGTGTGCACGGTTGTTTTTAGAAACTCAATCCAATACCGGGGACGTTGAAAGTGACGCTCTTATGAGTTGCAAACCCACAAGATTTTAAAAACTTTTTGAAAATGTTTCTTCTAAATGACACATTTTGATCCTTGGCAAGTGCTCAATCCGTAACTATCCAATCACCGCCACACCACACCGGTCGGGAGTGTGTGAATGGTGTGCTTCCCGGGGTTGGCATAGATAATCTTTCGCATCGACAATCTTTTGCATGCGAGGGAATGTCTATGCCAACCCCGGGAAGCACACCATTCACCCACTAGTTGTGGGCGACGATGGGTTGGCTTCAAATGAATTTTTGCTTGGGGTTGTCCTCGGTATGCTTTTGTGTTGGGAGTACGGCCACCAAACCTTCTCAATGCACGGGTATGTCGAGGATGGCTTTCGGCGGGGTTGATGAAGAAGCTACCCAATTCTCGGCCACACGAACACATGGTGACGATGCGTTGGCTTCAAGTGAGCTTTAGCTTGGGGTTGTCTTCGGTATGCTTTTGTGTTGGGAGTACGGCCACCAAACCTTCTCAATGCACGGGTATGTCGAGGATGGCTTTCGGCGGAGTTGATGAAGAAGCTAGCAAATTGTTGGCCACTCTCACACGTGTGGGGGTAGGTTGGCTTCGAAAGAAGCTATCCAATCCTCTGAGTGTGCGGTTGAGCTATGATT
>NW_028276881.1:215000-217500 GCF_965620075.1 Prunus avium
TGCCGGCAGCCTGGTTCCAGGTTTTTTCAAATGTCGACAGAATTTTTCAAACCTTGTCAAACCCCATTTTTATTGAAATTTCCTCGCACAATAAGCTCCCTATAATTAAGTCTATGATTTTTAGGACCTTCTCCAACTTACAAAATGATATTTAGGACCTTGCCTTGCCCTCACATGCCGTGCCCATTCAAGGCATTCCGAGAAAGTGAGGTTATTGGAGGCTTCGGATGGCGTGGCTTGCCTTGCCTTGCATTGGCATGCCATGCCCAAGTTGTGGCCTACACCAAGCCATTCAAGCCATGCGTTGCCTTACCTTGGAATTGCTCATCATCCAATGCATTCCGAGAAAGTGAGTGTAGGCGAGGCTAAGGATGGCTTGCCTTGCCTTGCCTTGCATTGGCATGCCATGCCCAAGTTGTGGCCTACACCAAGCCATTCAAGCCATGCGTTGCCTTACCTTGGAATTGCTCATCATCCAATGCATTCCGAGAAAGTGAGTGTAGGCGAGGCTAAGGATGGCTTGCCTCGCCTTGCCTTGGCATGCCGTGCCCATGATGTGGCCTTGACCAAGCCATTCAAGCCATGCGTTGCCTTCGCCTTGGCATGCCGTGGCCTTGCCTCGCCATGCGATGCATTCCGACAAAGTGACGCGAAGCGGAAGCCTATCATGGCGTAAAAATGTCGACAAAATTTTTCGACATTTGAATAATGGGGTTTGACAAGGTTTGAAAAATTCAATACAAATGGTAGGCTTGAATGTCGACAAAGTGACGCGAAGCGGAAGCCTACCACGGCGTAAAAATGTCGACAGAATTTTTCGGACCTTGTCCTGCCATGGGCTGCGCGCAGCATGCCGGCAGCCTGTGCGCAGCGTGCGCACAGCATGTCGGCAGCGTGCGCGCTGCTGAGACTGTCGACAGAAATTTTCGAAACTTGTCCTGCCATGCGCGCGCGCAGCGTGCGCACAGCATGCCGGCAGCGTGCGCGCACCATGCCGGCAGCGTGCGCGCAGCTTGCGCGCAGCGTGCTGATTCTGTCGACAGTGAGGCTAGCGAAACTTGTCCTGCCATGGCGTGCGCGCAGCCTGTGCGCGCAGCTTGCGCATCTGTCGACAGTGAGGCTAGCGAACTTGTCCTGCCATGGCATGCGCTGTGCGCAGCCTGTGCGCAGCGTGCGCGCAGCTTGCGCATCTGTCGACAGTGAGGCTAGCGAAACTTGTCCTGCCATGGCATGCGCGCAGCCTGCGCACAACATGCGCACAGGCTGTGCGCAGCGTGCGCGGAGCTTGCGCGCAGCTTGCGCGCAGCTTGCGCATCTGTCGACAGTGAGGCTAGCGAAACTTGTCCTGCCATGGCATGCGCGCAGCGTGCGCGCAGTCTGTGCGCAGCATGCGCGCAGCCTGTGCGCAGCGTGCGCGCAGCCTGTGCGCAGCGTGCGCGCAGCCTGTGCGCAGCGTGCGCGCAGCCTGTGCGCAGCGTGCGCGCAGCTTGCGCATCTGTCGACAGTGAGGCTAGCGAAACTTGTCCTGCCATGGCATGCGCGCAGTCTGCGCGCAGCATGCGCGCAGCATGTGCGCAGCATGCCGGCAGCATGGTTCCAGGTTTTTTCAAATGTCGACAGAATTTTTCAAATCTTGTCAAACCCCGTTTTTATTGAAATTTCCTCGCACAATAAGCTCCCCATAAGTAGTCTATGATTTTTAGGACCTTCTCCAACTTACAAAACTAAAAAATTCCTCCCGGATTTGTTTTAATGATTTTTTCAATTTTACGACTTCTAAAAATAATAAAAAATACTTCCCGACTTCAAAAATTTATGAAACTTTTTCCCATCATAGATTGCATGTTTCTTAGTATCCCTGCAAAAAATCACGTCCAAATACCTTGTATTGAATTATTTAGAGCCCATTATGACTCCTCGCGCATAGGTGATGTCTCTTCCTGTCAAAGGGCTAAATGCATAAAATGCTATATAGGGGGGTGTGTGTTGCCTGCATATGCATGGCAGCCCATGCCTTCCTAGCTGCAGCCCCCTTCCCCCACGCCACACCCATGTCATGTTGCCTCGATATGTTGCCTCGGTATTATGGGTTTGGTGTCGGGGTCGGGGGGCTGCCACCCATGGCGGTGGTGGCCGGAATCCGGCCTCCGCCACCACGCCGCCGCCATGGGTGAGGGAGGAAAAAAAAGGCGTGGAAAGTTGCGAAATGGGGTTGTCTAGGCTTTTTTTTGGCATGGGAGAGCATGGAGTGCTAGGAACTCCTTCTCAAATGCACGGGCATGTCGACCACAACCTCATTTCGCAACAACAACCACCCGTGTGGGGTGGCGGTGGGTGGATAGTCGCGGATTGGGGCTTGCCAAGCCAATGTTTTCAAAAAATTTCATCAAAATTAAAAACAAATGTTTTGTTGCCTTCGGATTTGTGGGCGAGCGGCGAGTCGGAGTGGAGCCGGTAAAGTTTAACCTCGGTGTGCACGGTTGTTTTTAGAAACTCAATC
>NW_028276881.1:237500-240000 GCF_965620075.1 Prunus avium
GGATGGCTTGCCTTGCCTTGCCTTGCATTGGCATGCCATGCCCAAGTTGTGGCCTACACCAAGCCATTCAAGCCATGCGTTGCCTTACCTTGGAATTGCTCATCATCCAATGCATTCCGAGAAAGTGAGTGTAGGCGAGGCTAAGGATGGCTTGCCTCGCCTTGCCTTGGCATGCCGTGCCCATGATGTGGCCTTGACCAAGCCATTCAAGCCATGCGTTGCCTTCGCCTTGGCATGCCGTGGCCTTGCCTCGCCATGCGATGCATTCCGACAAAGTGACGCGAAGCGGAAGCCTATCATGGCGTAAAAATGTCGACAAAATTTTTCGACATTTGAATAATGGGGTTTGACAAGGTTTGAAAAATTCAATACAAATGGTAGGCTTGAATGTCGACAAAGTGACGCGAAGCGGAAGCCTACCACGGCGTAAAAATGTCGACAGAATTTTTCGGACCTTGTCCTGCCATGGGCTGCGCGCAGCATGCCGGCAGCCTGTGCGCAGCGTGCGCACAGCATGTCGGCAGCGTGCGCGCTGCTGAGACTGTCGACAGAAATTTTCGAAACTTGTCCTGCCATGCGCGCGCGCAGCGTGCGCACAGCATGCCGGCAGCGTGCGCGCACCATGCCGGCAGCGTGCGCGCAGCTTGCGCGCAGCGTGCTGATTCTGTCGACAGTGAGGCTAGCGAAACTTGTCCTGCCATGGCGTGCGCGCAGCCTGTGCGCGCAGCTTGCGCATCTGTCGACAGTGAGGCTAGCGAACTTGTCCTGCCATGGCATGCGCTGTGCGCAGCCTGTGCGCAGCGTGCGCGCAGCTTGCGCATCTGTCGACAGTGAGGCTAGCGAAACTTGTCCTGCCATGGCATGCGCGCAGCCTGCGCACAACATGCGCACAGGCTGTGCGCAGCGTGCGCGGAGCTTGCGCGGAGCTTGCGCGCAGCTTGCGCGCAGCTTGCGCATCTGTCGACAGTGAGGCTAGCGAAACTTGTCCTGCCATGGCATGCGCGCAGCGTGCGCGCAGTCTGTGCGCAGCATGCGCGCAGCCTGTGCGCAGCGTGCGCGCAGCCTGTGCGCAGCGTGCGCGCAGCTTGCGCATCTGTCGACAGTGAGGCTAGCGAAACTTGTCCTGCCATGGCATGCGCGCAGTCTGCGCGCAGCATGCGCGCAGCATGTGCGCAGCATGCCGGCAGCATGGTTCCAGGTTTTTTCAAATGTCGACAGAATTTTTCAAATCTTGTCAAACCCCGTTTTTATTGAAATTTCCTCGCACAATAAGCTCCCCATAAGTAGTCTATGATTTTTAGGACCTTCTCCAACTTACAAAACTAAAAAATTCCTCCCGGATTTGTTTTAATGATTTTTTCAATTTTACGACTTCTAAAAATAATAAAAAATACTTCCCGACTTCAAAAATTTATGAAACTTTTTCCCATCATAGATTGCATGTTTCTTAGTATCCCTGCAAAAAATCACGTCCAAATACCTTGTATTGAATTATTTAGAGCCCATTATGACTCCTCGCGCATAGGTGATGTCTCTTCCTGTCAAAGGGCTAAATGCATAAAATGCTATATAGGGGGGTGTGTGTTGCCTGCATATGCATGGCAGCCCATGCCTTCCTAGCTGCAGCCCCCTTCCCCCACGCCACACCCATGTCATGTTGCCTCGATATGTTGCCTCGGTATTATGGGTTTGGTGTCGGGGTCGGGGGGCTGCCACCCATGGCGGTGGTGGCCGGAATCCGGCCTCCGCCACCACGCCGCCGCCATGGGTGAGGGAGGAAAAAAAAGGCGTGGAAAGTTGCGAAATGGGGTTGTCTAGGCTTTTTTTTGGCATGGGAGAGCATGGAGTGCTAGGAACTCCTTCTCAAATGCACGGGCATGTCGACCACAACCTCATTTCGCAACAACAACCACCCGTGTGGGGTGGCGGTGGGTGGATAGTCGCGGATTGGGGCTTGCCAAGCCAATGTTTTCAAAAAATTTCATCAAAATTAAAAACAAATGTTTTGTTGCCTTCGGATTTGTGGGCGAGCGGCGAGTCGGAGTGGAGCCGGTAAAGTTTAACCTCGGTGTGCACGGTTGTTTTTAGAAACTCAATCCAATGCCGGGGACGTTGAAAGTGACGCTCTTATGAGTTGCAAACCCGCAAGATTTAAAGAACCTTTTCAAAACAATTTCAAACCAACAAGATTTAAAAACAGAAATTTTCATCAAAATGAAAAACAAATGTTTTGTTGCCTTCGGACTAGTGGGCGAGCGGCGAGTCGGAGTGGAGCCGGTAAAGTTTAACCTCGGTGTGCACGGTTGTTTTTAGAAACTCAATCCAATGCCGGGGACGTTGAAAGTGACGCTCTTATGAGTTGCAAACCCACTAGATTTAAAGAACCTTTTCAAAACAATTTCAAACCAACAAAATTAAAAACAAATGTTTCGTTGCAAACAAATTGTGGGCGAGCGGCGAGTCGGAGTGGAGCCGGTAAAGTTTAACCTCGGTGTGCACG
>NW_028276881.1:260000-262500 GCF_965620075.1 Prunus avium
AATGGTAGGCTTGAATGTCGACAAAGTGACGCGAAGCGGAAGCCTACCACGGCGTAAAAATGTCGACAGAATTTTTCGGACCTTGTCCTGCCATGGGCTGCGCGCAGCATGCCGGCAGCCTGTGCGCAGCGTGCGCACAGCATGTCGGCAGCGTGCGCGCTGCTGAGACTGTCGACAGAAATTTTCGAAACTTGTCCTGCCATGCGCGCGCGCAGCGTGCGCACAGCATGCCGGCAGCGTGCGCGCACCATGCCGGCAGCGTGCGCGCAGCTTGCGCGCAGCGTGCTGATTCTGTCGACAGTGAGGCTAGCGAAACTTGTCCTGCCATGGCGTGCGCGCAGCCTGTGCGCGCAGCTTGCGCATCTGTCGACAGTGAGGCTAGCGAACTTGTCCTGCCATGGCATGCGCTGTGCGCAGCCTGTGCGCAGCGTGCGCGCAGCTTGCGCATCTGTCGACAGTGAGGCTAGCGAAACTTGTCCTGCCATGGCATGCGCGCAGCCTGCGTACAACATGCGCACAGGCTGTGCGCAGCGTGCGCGGAGCTTGCGCGCAGCTTGCGCGCAGCTTGCGCATCTGTCGACAGTGAGGCTAGCGAAACTTGTCCTGCCATGGCATGCGCGCAGCGTGCGCGCAGTCTGTGCGCAGCATGCGCGCAGCCTGTGCGCAGCGTGCGCGCAGCCTGTGCGCAGCGTGCGCGCAGCCTGTGCGCAGCGTGCGCGCAGCTTGCGCATCTGTCGACAGTGAGGCTAGCGAAACTTGTCCTGCCATGGCATGCGCGCAGTCTGCGCGCAGCATGCGCGCAGCATGTGCGCAGCATGCCGGCAGCATGGTTCCAGGTTTTTTCAAATGTCGACAGAATTTTTCAAATCTTGTCAAACCCCGTTTTTATTGAAATTTCCTCGCACAATAAGCTCCCCATAAGTAGTCTATGATTTTTAGGACCTTCTCCAACTTACAAAACTAAAAAATTCCTCCCGGATTTGTTTTAATGATTTTTTCAATTTTACGACTTCTAAAAATAATAAAAAATACTTCCCGACTTCAAAAATTTATGAAACTTTTTCCCATCATAGATTGCATGTTTCTTAGTATCCCTGCAAAAAATCACGTCCAAATACCTTGTATTGAATTATTTAGAGCCCATTATGACTCCTCGCGCATAGGTGATGTCTCTTCCTGTCAAAGGGCTAAATGCATAAAATGCTATATAGGGGGGTGTGTGTTGCCTGCATATGCATGGCAGCCCATGCCTTCCTAGCTGCAGCCCCCTTCCCCCACGCCACACCCATGTCATGTTGCCTCGATATGTTGCCTCGGTATTATGGGTTTGGTGTCGGGGTCGGGGGGCTGCCACCCATGGCGGTGGTGGCCGGAATCCGGCCTCCGCCACCACGCCGCCGCCATGGGTGAGGGAGGAAAAAAAAGGCGTGGAAAGTTGCGAAATGGGGTTGTCTAGGCTTTTTTTTGGCATGGGAGAGCATGGAGTGCTAGGAACTCCTTCTCAAATGCACGGGCATGTCGACCACAACCTCATTTCGCAACAACAACCACCCGTGTGGGGTGGCGGTGGGTGGATAGTCGCGGATTGGGGCTTGCCAAGCCAATGTTTTCAAAAAATTTCATCAAAATTAAAAACAAATGTTTTGTTGCCTTCGGATTTGTGGGCGAGCGGCGAGTCGGAGTGGAGCCGGTAAAGTTTAACCTCGGTGTGCACGGTTGTTTTTAGAAACTCAATCCAATGCCGGGGACGTTGAAAGTGACGCTCTTATGAGTTGCAAACCCGCAAGATTTAAAGAACCTTTTCAAAACAATTTCAAACCAACAAGATTTAAAAACAGAAATTTTCATCAAAATGAAAAACAAATGTTTTGTTGCCTTCGGACTAGTGGGCGAGCGGCGAGTCGGAGTGGAGCCGGTAAAGTTTAACCTCGGTGTGCACGGTTGTTTTTAGAAACTCAATCCAATGCCGGGGACGTTGAAAGTGACGCTCTTATGAGTTGCAAACCCACTAGATTTAAAGAACCTTTTCAAAACAATTTCAAACCAACAAAATTAAAAACAAATGTTTCGTTGCAAACAAATTGTGGGCGAGCGGCGAGTCGGAGTGGAGCCGGTAAAGTTTAACCTCGGTGTGCACGGTTGTTTTTAGAAACTCAATCCAATACCGGGGACGTTGAAAGTGACGCTCTTATGAGTTGCAAACCCACAAGATTTTAAAAACTTTTTGAAAATGTTTCTTCTAAATGACACATTTTGATCCTTGGCAAGTGCTCAATCCGTAACTATCCAATCACCGCCACACCACACCGGTCGGGAGTGTGTGAATGGTGTGCTTCCCGGGGTTGGCATAGATAATCTTTCGCATCGACAATCTTTTGCATGCGAGGGAATGTCTATGCCAACCCCGGGAAGCACACCATTCACCCACTAGTTGTGGGCGACGATGGGTTGGCTTCAAATGAATTTTTGCTTGGGGTTGTCCTCGGTATGCTTTTGTGTT
>NW_028276881.1:282500-285000 GCF_965620075.1 Prunus avium
AGCGAAACTTGTCCTGCCATGGCGTGCGCGCAGCCTGTGCGCGCAGCTTGCGCATCTGTCGACAGTGAGGCTAGCGAACTTGTCCTGCCATGGCATGCGCTGTGCGCAGCCTGTGCGCAGCGTGCGCGCAGCTTGCGCATCTGTCGACAGTGAGGCTAGCGAAACTTGTCCTGCCATGGCATGCGCGCAGCCTGCGCACAACATGCGCACAGGCTGTGCGCAGCGTGCGCGGAGCTTGCGCGCAGCTTGCGCGCAGCTTGCGCGCAGCTTGCGCATCTGTCGACAGTGAGGCTAGCGAAACTTGTCCTGCCATGGCATGCGCGCAGCGTGCGCGCAGTCTGTGCGCAGCGTGCGCGCAGCCTGTGCGCAGCGTGCGCGCAGCCTGTGCGCAGCGTGCGCGCAGCCTGTGCGCAGCGTGCGCGCAGCCTGTGCGCAGCGTGCGCGCAGCCTGTGCGCAGCGTGCGCGCAGCCTGTGCGCAGCGTGCGCGCAGCCTGTGCGCAGCGTGCGCGCAGCTTGCGCATCTGTCGACAGTGAGGCTAGCGAAACTTGTCCTGCCATGGCATGCGCGCAGTCTGCGCGCAGTCTGCGCGCAGCATGTGCGCAGCATGCCGGCAGCATGGTTCCAGGTTTTTTCAAATGTCGACAGAATTTTTCAAATCTTGTCAAACCCCGTTTTTATTGAAATTTCCTCGCACAATAAGCTCCCCATAAGTAGTCTATGATTTTTAGGACCTTCTCCAACTTACAAAACTAAAAAATTCCTCCCGGATTTGTTTTAATGATTTTTTCAATTTTACGACTTCTAAAAATAATAAAAAATACTTCCCGACTTCAAAAATTTATGAAACTTTTTCCCATCATAGATTGCATGTTTCTTAGTATCCCTGCAAAAAATCACGTCCAAATACCTTGTATTGAATTATTTAGAGCCCATTATGACTCCTCGCGCATAGGTGATGTCTCTTCCTGTCAAAGGGCTAAATGCATAAAATGCTATATAGGGGGGTGTGTGTTGCCTGCATATGCATGGCAGCCCATGCCTTCCTAGCTGCAGCCCCCTTCCCCCACGCCACACCCATGTCATGTTGCCTCGATATGTTGCCTCGGTATTATGGGTTTGGTGTCGGGGTCGGGGGGCTGCCACCCATGGCGGTGGTGGCCGGAATCCGGCCTCCGCCACCACGCCGCCGCCATGGGTGAGGGAGGAAAAAAAAGGCGTGGAAAGTTGCGAAATGGGGTTGTCTAGGCTTTTTTTTGGCATGGGAGAGCATGGAGTGCTAGGAACTCCTTCTCAAATGCACGGGCATGTCGACCACAACCTCATTTCGCAACAACAACCACCCGTGTGGGGTGGCGGTGGGTGGATAGTCGCGGATTGGGGCTTGCCAAGCCAATGTTTTCAAAAAATTTCATCAAAATTAAAAACAAATGTTTTGTTGCCTTCGGATTTGTGGGCGAGCGGCGAGTCGGAGTGGAGCCGGTAAAGTTTAACCTCGGTGTGCACGGTTGTTTTTAGAAACTCAATCCAATGCCGGGGACGTTGAAAGTGACGCTCTTATGAGTTGCAAACCCGCAAGATTTAAAGAACCTTTTCAAAACAATTTCAAACCAACAAGATTTAAAAACAGAAATTTTCATCAAAATGAAAAACAAATGTTTTGTTGCCTTCGGACTAGTGGGCGAGCGGCGAGTCGGAGTGGAGCCGGTAAAGTTTAACCTCGGTGTGCACGGTTGTTTTTAGAAACTCAATCCAATGCCGGGGACGTTGAAAGTGACGCTCTTATGAGTTGCAAACCCACTAGATTTAAAGAACCTTTTCAAAACAATTTCAAACCAACAAAATTAAAAACAAATGTTTCGTTGCAAACAAATTGTGGGCGAGCGGCGAGTCGGAGTGGAGCCGGTAAAGTTTAACCTCGGTGTGCACGGTTGTTTTTAGAAACTCAATCCAATACCGGGGACGTTGAAAGTGACGCTCTTATGAGTTGCAAACCCACAAGATTTTAAAAACTTTTTGAAAATGTTTCTTCTAAATGACACATTTTGATCCTTGGCAAGTGCTCAATCCGTAACTATCCAATCACCGCCACACCACACCGGTCGGGAGTGTGTGAATGGTGTGCTTCCCGGGGTTGGCATAGATAATCTTTCGCATCGACAATCTTTTGCATGCGAGGGAATGTCTATGCCAACCCCGGGAAGCACACCATTCACCCACTAGTTGTGGGCGACGATGGGTTGGCTTCAAATGAATTTTTGCTTGGGGTTGTCCTCGGTATGCTTTTGTGTTGGGAGTACGGCCACCAAACCTTCTCAATGCACGGGTATGTCGAGGATGGCTTTCGGCGGGGTTGATGAAGAAGCTACCCAATTCTCGGCCACACGAACACATGGTGACGATGCGTTGGCTTCAAGTGAGCTTTAGCTTGGGGTTGTCTTCGGTATGCTTTTGTGTTGGGAGTACGGCCACCAAACCTTCTCAATGCACGGGTATGTCGA
>NW_028276881.1:315000-317500 GCF_965620075.1 Prunus avium
CTTGCCCTCACATGCCGTGCCCATTCAAGGCATTCCGAGAAAGTGAGGTTATTGGAGGCTTCGGATGGCGTGGCTTGCCTTGCCTTGCATTGGCATGCCATGCCCAAGTTGTGGCCTACACCAAGCCATTCAAGCCATGCGTTGCCTTACCTTGGAATTGCTCATCATCCAATGCATTCCGAGAAAGTGAGTGTAGGCGAGGCTAAGGATGGCTTGCCTTGCCTTGCCTTGCATTGGCATGCCATGCCCAAGTTGTGGCCTACACCAAGCCATTCAAGCCATGCGTTGCCTTACCTTGGAATTGCTCATCATCCAATGCATTCCGAGAAAGTGAGTGTAGGCGAGGCTAAGGATGGCTTGCCTCGCCTTGCCTTGGCATGCCGTGCCCATGATGTGGCCTTGACCAAGCCATTCAAGCCATGCGTTGCCTTCGCCTTGGCATGCCGTGGCCTTGCCTCGCCATGCGATGCATTCCGACAAAGTGACGCGAAGCGGAAGCCTATCATGGCGTAAAAATGTCGACAAAATTTTTCGACATTTGAATAATGGGGTTTGACAAGGTTTGAAAAATTCAATACAAATGGTAGGCTTGAATGTCGACAAAGTGACGCGAAGCGGAAGCCTACCACGGCGTAAAAATGTCGACAGAATTTTTCGGACCTTGTCCTGCCATGGGCTGCGCGCAGCATGCCGGCAGCCTGTGCGCAGCGTGCGCACAGCATGTCGGCAGCGTGCGCGCTGCTGAGACTGTCGACAGAAATTTTCGAAACTTGTCCTGCCATGCGCGCGCGCAGCGTGCGCACAGCATGCCGGCAGCGTGCGCGCACCATGCCGGCAGCGTGCGCGCAGCGTGCTGATTCTGTCGACAGTGAGGCTAGCGAAACTTGTCCTGCCATGGCGTGCGCGCAGCCTGTGCGCGCAGCTTGCGCATCTGTCGACAGTGAGGCTAGCGAACTTGTCCTGCCATGGCATGCGCTGTGCGCAGCCTGTGCGCAGCGTGCGCGCAGCTTGCGCATCTGTCGACAGTGAGGCTAGCGAAACTTGTCCTGCCATGGCATGCGCGCAGCCTGCGCACAACATGCGCACAGGCTGTGCGCAGCGTGCGCGGAGCTTGCGCGCAGCTTGCGCGCAGCTTGCGCATCTGTCGACAGTGAGGCTAGCGAAACTTGTCCTGCCATGGCATGCGCGCAGCGTGCGCGCAGTCTGTGCGCAGCATGCGCGCAGCCTGTGCGCAGCGTGCGCGCAGCCTGTGCGCAGCGTGTGCGCAGCCTGTGCGCAGCGTGCGCGCAGCTTGCGCATCTGTCGACAGTGAGGCTAGCGAAACTTGTCCTGCCATGGCATGCGCGCAGTCTGCGCGCAGCATGCGCGCAGCATGTGCGCAGCATGCCGGCAGCATGGTTCCAGGTTTTTTCAAATGTCGACAGAATTTTTCAAATCTTGTCAAACCCCGTTTTTATTGAAATTTCCTCGCACAATAAGCTCCCCATAAGTAGTCTATGATTTTTAGGACCTTCTCCAACTTACAAAACTAAAAAATTCCTCCCGGATTTGTTTTAATGATTTTTTCAATTTTACGACTTCTAAAAATAATAAAAAATACTTCCCGACTTCAAAAATTTATGAAACTTTTTCCCATCATAGATTGCATGTTTCTTAGTATCCCTGCAAAAAATCACGTCCAAATACCTTGTATTGAATTATTTAGAGCCCATTATGACTCCTCGCGCATAGGTGATGTCTCTTCCTGTCAAAGGGCTAAATGCATAAAATGCTATATAGGGGGGTGTGTGTTGCCTGCATATGCATGGCAGCCCATGCCTTCCTAGCTGCAGCCCCCTTCCCCCACGCCACACCCATGTCATGTTGCCTCGATATGTTGCCTCGGTATTATGGGTTTGGTGTCGGGGTCGGGGGGCTGCCACCCATGGCGGTGGTGGCCGGAATCCGGCCTCCGCCACCACGCCGCCGCCATGGGTGAGGGAGGAAAAAAAAGGCGTGGAAAGTTGCGAAATGGGGTTGTCTAGGCTTTTTTTTGGCATGGGAGAGCATGGAGTGCTAGGAACTCCTTCTCAAATGCACGGGCATGTCGACCACAACCTCATTTCGCAACAACAACCACCCGTGTGGGGTGGCGGTGGGTGGATAGTCGCGGATTGGGGCTTGCCAAGCCAATGTTTTCAAAAAATTTCATCAAAATTAAAAACAAATGTTTTGTTGCCTTCGGATTTGTGGGCGAGCGGCGAGTCGGAGTGGAGCCGGTAAAGTTTAACCTCGGTGTGCACGGTTGTTTTTAGAAACTCAATCCAATGCCGGGGACGTTGAAAGTGACGCTCTTATGAGTTGCAAACCCGCAAGATTTAAAGAACCTTTTCAAAACAATTTCAAACCAACAAGATTTAAAAACAGAAATTTTCATCAAAATGAAAAACAAATGTTTTGTTGCCTTCGGACTAGTGGGCGAGCGGCGAGTCGGAGTGGAGCCGGTAAAGTTTAACCTCGG
>NW_028276881.1:337500-340000 GCF_965620075.1 Prunus avium
CGCCTTGCCTTGGCATGCCGTGCCCATGATGTGGCCTTGACCAAGCCATTCAAGCCATGCGTTGCCTTCGCCTTGGCATGCCGTGGCCTTGCCTCGCCATGCGATGCATTCCGACAAAGTGACGCGAAGCGGAAGCCTATCATGGCGTAAAAATGTCGACAAAATTTTTCGACATTTGAATAATGGGGTTTGACAAGGTTTGAAAAATTCAATACAAATGGTAGGCTTGAATGTCGACAAAGTGACGCGAAGCGGAAGCCTACCACGGCGTAAAAATGTCGACAGAATTTTTCGGACCTTGTCCTGCCATGGGCTGCGCGCAGCATGCCGGCAGCCTGTGCGCAGCGTGCGCACAGCATGTCGGCAGCGTGCGCGCTGCTGAGACTGTCGACAGAAATTTTCGAAACTTGTCCTGCCATGCGCGCGCGCAGCGTGCGCACAGCATGCCGGCAGCGTGCGCGCACCATGCCGGCAGCGTGCGCGCAGCTTGCGCGCAGCGTGCTGATTCTGTCGACAGTGAGGCTAGCGAAACTTGTCCTGCCATGGCGTGCGCGCAGCCTGTGCGCGCAGCTTGCGCATCTGTCGACAGTGAGGCTAGCGAACTTGTCCTGCCATGGCATGCGCTGTGCGCAGCCTGTGCGCAGCGTGCGCGCAGCTTGCGCATCTGTCGACAGTGAGGCTAGCGAAACTTGTCCTGCCATGGCATGCGCGCAGCCTGCGCACAACATGCGCACAGGCTGTGCGCAGCGTGCGCGGAGCTTGCGCGCAGCTTGCGCGCAGCTTGCGCATCTGTCGACAGTGAGGCTAGCGAAACTTGTCCTGCCATGGCATGCGCGCAGCGTGCGCGCAGTCTGTGCGCAGCATGCGCGCAGCCTGTGCGCAGCGTGCGCGCAGCCTGTGCGCAGCGTGCGCGCAGCTTGCGCATCTGTCGACAGTGAGGCTAGCGAAACTTGTCCTGCCATGGCATGCGCGCAGTCTGCGCGCAGCATGCGCGCAGCATGTGCGCAGCATGCGCGCAGCATGTGCGCAGCATGCCGGCAGCATGGTTCCAGGTTTTTTCAAATGTCGACAGAATTTTTCAAATCTTGTCAAACCCCGTTTTTATTGAAATTTCCTCGCACAATAAGCTCCCCATAAGTAGTCTATGATTTTTAGGACCTTCTCCAACTTACAAAACTAAAAAATTCCTCCCGGATTTGTTTTAATGATTTTTTCAATTTTACGACTTCTAAAAATAATAAAAAATACTTCCCGACTTCAAAAATTTATGAAACTTTTTCCCATCATAGATTGCATGTTTCTTAGTATCCCTGCAAAAAATCACGTCCAAATACCTTGTATTGAATTATTTAGAGCCCATTATGACTCCTCGCGCATAGGTGATGTCTCTTCCTGTCAAAGGGCTAAATGCATAAAATGCTATATAGGGGGGTGTGTGTTGCCTGCATATGCATGGCAGCCCATGCCTTCCTAGCTGCAGCCCCCTTCCCCCACGCCACACCCATGTCATGTTGCCTCGATATGTTGCCTCGGTATTATGGGTTTGGTGTCGGGGTCGGGGGGCTGCCACCCATGGCGGTGGTGGCCGGAATCCGGCCTCCGCCACCACGCCGCCGCCATGGGTGAGGGAGGAAAAAAAAGGCGTGGAAAGTTGCGAAATGGGGTTGTCTAGGCTTTTTTTTGGCATGGGAGAGCATGGAGTGCTAGGAACTCCTTCTCAAATGCACGGGCATGTCGACCACAACCTCATTTCGCAACAACAACCACCCGTGTGGGGTGGCGGTGGGTGGATAGTCGCGGATTGGGGCTTGCCAAGCCAATGTTTTCAAAAAATTTCATCAAAATTAAAAACAAATGTTTTGTTGCCTTCGGATTTGTGGGCGAGCGGCGAGTCGGAGTGGAGCCGGTAAAGTTTAACCTCGGTGTGCACGGTTGTTTTTAGAAACTCAATCCAATGCCGGGGACGTTGAAAGTGACGCTCTTATGAGTTGCAAACCCGCAAGATTTAAAGAACCTTTTCAAAACAATTTCAAACCAACAAGATTTAAAAACAGAAATTTTCATCAAAATGAAAAACAAATGTTTTGTTGCCTTCGGACTAGTGGGCGAGCGGCGAGTCGGAGTGGAGCCGGTAAAGTTTAACCTCGGTGTGCACGGTTGTTTTTAGAAACTCAATCCAATGCCGGGGACGTTGAAAGTGACGCTCTTATGAGTTGCAAACCCACTAGATTTAAAGAACCTTTTCAAAACAATTTCAAACCAACAAAATTAAAAACAAATGTTTCGTTGCAAACAAATTGTGGGCGAGCGGCGAGTCGGAGTGGAGCCGGTAAAGTTTAACCTCGGTGTGCACGGTTGTTTTTAGAAACTCAATCCAATACCGGGGACGTTGAAAGTGACGCTCTTATGAGTTGCAAACCCACAAGATTTTAAAAACTTTTTGAAAATGTTTCTTCTAAATGACACATTTTGATCCTTGGCAAGTGCTCAATCCGTAACT
>NW_028276881.1:360000-362500 GCF_965620075.1 Prunus avium
GCTGCTGAGACTGTCGACAGAAATTTTCGAAACTTGTCCTGCCATGCGCGCGCGCAGCGTGCGCACAGCATGCCGGCAGCGTGCGCGCACCATGCCGGCAGCGTGCGCGCAGCTTGCGCGCAGCGTGCTGATTCTGTCGACAGTGAGGCTAGCGAAACTTGTCCTGCCATGGCGTGCGCGCAGCCTGTGCGCGCAGCTTGCGCATCTGTCGACAGTGAGGCTAGCGAACTTGTCCTGCCATGGCATGCGCTGTGCGCAGCCTGTGCGCAGCGTGCGCGCAGCTTGCGCATCTGTCGACAGTGAGGCTAGCGAAACTTGTCCTGCCATGGCATGCGCGCAGCCTGCGCACAACATGCGCACAGGCTGTGCGCAGCGTGCGCGGAGCTTGCGCGCAGCTTGCGCGCAGCTTGCGCATCTGTCGACAGTGAGGCTAGCGAAACTTGTCCTGCCATGGCATGCGCGCAGCGTGCGCGCAGTCTGTGCGCAGCATGCGCGCAGCCTGTGCGCAGCGTGCGCGCAGCCTGTGCGCAGCGTGCGCGCAGCCTGTGCGCAGCGTGCGCGCAGCTTGCGCATCTGTCGACAGTGAGGCTAGCGAAACTTGTCCTGCCATGGCATGCGCGCAGTCTGCGCGCAGCATGCGCGCAGCATGTGCGCAGCATGCCGGCAGCATGGTTCCAGGTTTTTTCAAATGTCGACAGAATTTTTCAAATCTTGTCAAACCCCGTTTTTATTGAAATTTCCTCGCACAATAAGCTCCCCATAAGTAGTCTATGATTTTTAGGACCTTCTCCAACTTACAAAACTAAAAAATTCCTCCCGGATTTGTTTTAATGATTTTTTCAATTTTACGACTTCTAAAAATAATAAAAAATACTTCCCGACTTCAAAAATTTATGAAACTTTTTCCCATCATAGATTGCATGTTTCTTAGTATCCCTGCAAAAAATCACGTCCAAATACCTTGTATTGAATTATTTAGAGCCCATTATGACTCCTCGCGCATAGGTGATGTCTCTTCCTGTCAAAGGGCTAAATGCATAAAATGCTATATAGGGGGGTGTGTGTTGCCTGCATATGCATGGCAGCCCATGCCTTCCTAGCTGCAGCCCCCTTCCCCCACGCCACACCCATGTCATGTTGCCTCGATATGTTGCCTCGGTATTATGGGTTTGGTGTCGGGGTCGGGGGGCTGCCACCCATGGCGGTGGTGGCCGGAATCCGGCCTCCGCCACCACGCCGCCGCCATGGGTGAGGGAGGAAAAAAAAGGCGTGGAAAGTTGCGAAATGGGGTTGTCTAGGCTTTTTTTTGGCATGGGAGAGCATGGAGTGCTAGGAACTCCTTCTCAAATGCACGGGCATGTCGACCACAACCTCATTTCGCAACAACAACCACCCGTGTGGGGTGGCGGTGGGTGGATAGTCGCGGATTGGGGCTTGCCAAGCCAATGTTTTCAAAAAATTTCATCAAAATTAAAAACAAATGTTTTGTTGCCTTCGGATTTGTGGGCGAGCGGCGAGTCGGAGTGGAGCCGGTAAAGTTTAACCTCGGTGTGCACGGTTGTTTTTAGAAACTCAATCCAATGCCGGGGACGTTGAAAGTGACGCTCTTATGAGTTGCAAACCCGCAAGATTTAAAGAACCTTTTCAAAACAATTTCAAACCAACAAGATTTAAAAACAGAAATTTTCATCAAAATGAAAAACAAATGTTTTGTTGCCTTCGGACTAGTGGGCGAGCGGCGAGTCGGAGTGGAGCCGGTAAAGTTTAACCTCGGTGTGCACGGTTGTTTTTAGAAACTCAATCCAATGCCGGGGACGTTGAAAGTGACGCTCTTATGAGTTGCAAACCCACTAGATTTAAAGAACCTTTTCAAAACAATTTCAAACCAACAAAATTAAAAACAAATGTTTCGTTGCAAACAAATTGTGGGCGAGCGGCGAGTCGGAGTGGAGCCGGTAAAGTTTAACCTCGGTGTGCACGGTTGTTTTTAGAAACTCAATCCAATACCGGGGACGTTGAAAGTGACGCTCTTATGAGTTGCAAACCCACAAGATTTTAAAAACTTTTTGAAAATGTTTCTTCTAAATGACACATTTTGATCCTTGGCAAGTGCTCAATCCGTAACTATCCAATCACCGCCACACCACACCGGTCGGGAGTGTGTGAATGGTGTGCTTCCCGGGGTTGGCATAGATAATCTTTCGCATCGACAATCTTTTGCATGCGAGGGAATGTCTATGCCAACCCCGGGAAGCACACCATTCACCCACTAGTTGTGGGCGACGATGGGTTGGCTTCAAATGAATTTTTGCTTGGGGTTGTCCTCGGTATGCTTTTGTGTTGGGAGTACGGCCACCAAACCTTCTCAATGCACGGGTATGTCGAGGATGGCTTTCGGCGGGGTTGATGAAGAAGCTACCCAATTCTCGGCCACACGAACACATGGTGACGATGCGTTGGCTTCAAGTGAGCTTTAGCTTGGGGTTGTCTTCGGTATGCT
>NW_028276881.1:382500-392500 GCF_965620075.1 Prunus avium
CTTGCGCATCTGTCGACAGTGAGGCTAGCGAAACTTGTCCTGCCATGGCATGCGCGCAGCGTGCGCGCAGTCTGTGCGCAGCGTGCGCGCAGCCTGTGCGCAGCGTGCGCGCAGCCTGTGCGCAGCGTGCGCGCAGCCTGTGCGCAGCGTGCGCGCAGCTTGCGCATCTGTCGACAGTGAGGCTAGCGAAACTTGTCCTGCCATGGCATGCGCGCAGTCTGCGCGCAGCATGCGCGCAGCATGTGCGCAGCATGCCGGCAGCATGGTTCCAGGTTTTTTCAAATGTCGACAGAATTTTTCAAATCTTGTCAAACCCCGTTTTTATTGAAATTTCCTCGCACAATAAGCTCCCCATAAGTAGTCTATGATTTTTAGGACCTTCTCCAACTTACAAAACTAAAAAATTCCTCCCGGATTTGTTTTAATGATTTTTTCAATTTTACGACTTCTAAAAATAATAAAAAATACTTCCCGACTTCAAAAATTTATGAAACTTTTTCCCATCATAGATTGCATGTTTCTTAGTATCCCTGCAAAAAATCACGTCCAAATACCTTGTATTGAATTATTTAGAGCCCATTATGACTCCTCGCGCATAGGTGATGTCTCTTCCTGTCAAAGGGCTAAATGCATAAAATGCTATATAGGGGGGTGTGTGTTGCCTGCATATGCATGGCAGCCCATGCCTTCCTAGCTGCAGCCCCCTTCCCCCACGCCACTGTTGGTTTTAAAACATTTTTAAGAAGTTCATTTGAATATTAAACATGCATTTAATCAAATTAATCGCAGCGGAAGAATATGGTGGTTGTTTAAATTCAAAAACAAACTTCTTCCAAGTATCTTAAGCCATGAACATTGATATGTTTTTCATAAATGAAAATTCAAGAGAAAGGATAAGATCTAATTACCCTTGAAGCAATTATATGAACCAAGTTGTGTTTTGGTCTTCTCTTGATGATTTTCCTTTGTTGATCTCCTCTTGATCTTTCTCCTCCTTGTGAGCCACAAAAGTATATGGCCTCTAAGTCTCCACACCAATGAAACCTTGAGATGAGAAGAGGTATCTTGAGAATACAAGGATGCTAGTACAAGATTCTCAAGATTTGTTTCAATCTAAACCCCTTTGAAAGAAGATTGTGTTTCACTCTTGAAAAACTCACAACTATCTCTCTTTGATCTCCCAAACCTCTTTGGTTGATGTTGGATTGTGTTTGTGTGTCAAATGAGCTTATGGAAACAATTCCCATACACATGCACTTAACCATTTTCGGCCAAACCCCATTGGGCTTCCAAAATTGGGCCTTATGACACTTAAACCATAATATTTAGGTGTCTTAAGCCCTTGGGCTTGATACCCAACCATTTGGGCTTCCCTCTAACTATTATCGAGGCCCAAATATATTTTTACACGTAGTAAATCATCCACATCAAATCAATCAAATTGATTTCCTCATTCTCATTTGTATTACTCAAAGTTAACCATTTAAGGTGTGCGATCCATTAGGTTCTAATTTAGCAAGGCAGTGGGAAAACATTAGAACTCTTTCTAACCAACTGGAATTAAAACCCCTTTTTAATTCTTCCTTTATTTTGGATTGATCACAATCAGTCCTAGGACTTCCACAAGCCAAGAGTGACATCTAGCAATATATCATGGCTACCCAAGCTAATTAGAATAGATGAAGAACCTATTCAGTTGGAATTGCAATGCAATACGGTCCTTCTCTTATACAATGTTTCCAATCATATTGTTAGGGTACGGATTGATAATGTCAAACCCCTAATATGATTAAACTCATATGATTCAATAGAACACAATTAAAAACCACTTTCTAAATCATGTTCAAGTACTTCGGCCGAAGATTCACTGAATCATATCTTGAAACATTCTCCTTTCTTTATCAAGGTAGAGATTCCTTATTGTACATTCACATGCCTCTATGATGAATTAAGAGATCCCAATAACACATAAGGAAAATCTTTTACGACTTGCCTTTGTGAGCTATCAAAGATCAATAACGCATCACAAGACAACCATGATGCCTCAGGTCTAAGGACTAATTTGCATTATTGCAACTATGAGTTCTCGTTTGACATATAGATAAATACTCCATACGAGAACTCCGGTTGATCGCGTTCAGTGTACTCATTCACTAATGAGCACCCACATACTTGTATTAGTGTCAACTACACAAATGGTTTGAGACCAACCATCCTCATCATTGAGCATACATAGTATGTGCCAATCTTGACGGTTTATCAATGCCCATTTGATAACCTTATGATTAGGAACATTTTGGGATACTACAGTTAGAGATTAAAGGTCTCCCGAATCTAAACTTCTTTAGATTACTTTATCTCTTATTTAGTACACCCTGGACTTTTGTTTCTTTACACGACATAAAAGATAACAAAATAATATTGCCCTTTATTTATCATATACGAAATATATTCTAAGGAGATTACATCAAATGTATTGGCTCTTAGGGCACATTTCTAACAATCTCCCACTTGCACTAGAGCCATTTAGCCATGTATCTAATACCCATTTTCTCTGTATGTCTATCCAGTTGTGACTGTGACATAGGCTTAGTGAGTGGATCTGCTACGTTGTCTGCTGATGCAACCTTTAGGATGCACACATCACCATTCGAAATGAGTTCTCGAATCTTGTGGAATTTTCTTTCAATGTGTTTGGATCTCTGATGAGACCTTGGTTCCTTGGCTTGAGCTATCGCCCCATTATTGTCACAGTACAAAGGCACTGGTGACATTATGGTTGGAACCACATTTAGTTCGGTAATGAACTTTTTCATCCAAACAGCTTCCTTTGCCGCTTCTGAGGCAGCAATGTACTCAGCTTCAGTGGTGGAGTCAGCCGTAACACTTTGTTTACAGCTTCTCCAACTAACAGCGCCTCCATTCAGAATGAAGACATACCCAGATGTGGATTTACGATCATCAACATCAGATGCGAAATCAGAATCGGTAAACGCTTCCACTTGTAACTCTGATGTTCCTCCATAAATAAGGAACATATCCTTAGTTCTTCGTAAGTATTTAAGGATACACTTAACGGCTCCCCAATGATCTAATCCTGGGTTTGACTGATATCTACTTGTTATACTAACAGCATAACTGATATCCGGTCTTGTACAAACCATGGCATACATGAGACTCCCTATTGCTGATGCATAAGGGATTTTACTCATCTGCTGTATATCTTCAGGAGTTTTCGGACACATGTTCTTAGAAAGGTGAAGTCCATGTCTAACTGGAAGTAACCCTTTCTTAGATTGTTCCATATGAAATCTCTTTAGCACCTTATCTATATACAATGATTGAGATAATCCAATTATTCTCTGAGATCTATCACGATAAATCTTTATACCAAGTATATAAGATGCCTCCCCTAAATCTTTCATTGCGAATGATTTAGTGAGCCACAGCTTCACTGAAGATAGCATTCCTATATCGTTTCCAATAATCAGTATGTCATCTACATACAACACTAGGAATACTACCGAACTCCCACTGACCTTTTTGTACACACATTGGTCATCCATGTTTTGCATGAAGTCAAACGATTTGACAACTTCATCAAAGCGGATGTTCCAACTCCTAGAAGCTTGCTTCAACCCATAAATGGATTTATGTAGCTTGCATACCTTATGCTTATCAGCTGTAGAAATGAAGCCTTCAGGTTGATCCATGTATAGTTCTTCCTGAAGGTGGCCATTAAGAAAAGCCGTCTTCACATCCATTTGCCAAATCTCATAATCATGGTATGCAGCTATTGCAAGCAAAATCCGAATAGACTTTGTCATAGCAACAGGAGAGAAGGTTTCTTCATAGTCAATCCCTTCTCTCTGCTTGTAGCCCTTTGCTACTAGCCTTGCCTTGTAGGTTTCTATTTTCCCATCTGAGCCTATCTTCCTCTTAAAGATCCATTTATTTCCTATTGGTACAATACCAAGAGGCGGATCAACTAGAGTCCAGACTTGGTTGGTATACATAGAATCCATTTCGGATTTCATGGCTCCAAGCCATTTCTGTGAGTCAATGTCTGACATTGCCTCATTGTAGTTCGAAGGGTCTTCAATATCCTTACAATCACTTAGGAGATTTAACTCTCCTTCGTTTTCATGAAGGAAACCGTAATACCTCTCAGGCATTCTTCTAACCCTACTTGAACTACGCGGAGTTTGTGTCATATCAGTTTGTGGATCTGGGATTGCATTCAGTTCAGTGTTGATTTCTAGCTCTTTGGACAATTCCTTGAGTTCTATCTCATGTCCCCCTTTCCCATCAAGAGCGTATTCTCTTTCCAGGAAGGTAGCTGACCTTGCGACGAACACCTTTTGCTCGTCGATGTGATAGAAGTAATATCCCATAGTTTCCTTGGGATACCCGATAAATCTACACTTCACTGACCTTGCATCTAGTTTATCCACATCTTGTCTTTTGACATATGCTGGACAACCCCAAATCTTGATATAACCAAGACTTGGTTTCTTCCCAAACCACATTTCGTATGGAGTTTGTGGAACAGATTTGGAAGGCACTCTATTTAACAAATGAATTGCTGTTTCAAGTGCATATCCCCAAAAGGATATAGGTAAATCAGTATAGCTCATCATGGAACGAACCATATCCATTAAGGTTCGATTTCTCCTTTCAGAAACCCCATTATGTTGTGGAGTCCCTGGTGGAGTCCATTGTGATGAGATGCCATGTTCCTTGAGGTAATCAAGAAACTCTGTGCTTAAGTATTCACCTCCTCGATCAGATCTAAGGATTTTAATACTCTTGCCTGTTTGGTTTTCAACTTCATTTCTGAATTCCTGAAACTTTTCAAAAGATTCAGACTTATGCTTCATTAAGTATAAGTACCCGAACCGTGAATGATCATCAGTAAAGGTAATGAAGTATGAATAACTTCCCCTTGCGTTTGTAGACAAAGGTCCACAAACATCTGTGTGGATTAACCCCAACAACTCTGTAACTCTTTCTCCTTTTCCTGTAAAAGGAGACTTGGTCATTTTACCTTGTAGACAAGATTCACAAGTAGGCATAGGAGCAGGGTCTAAAGATTCAAGGCATCCATCTTTTGCCATCCGGTGAATCCTATCTTGGCCAATGTGTCCAAGTTTGAGGTGCCACAATTTAGTTGAGTTATCCACTTCTCTAGGCCTTTTCGGTCTAGGTGCATCTTTATCTATACAGTTAATACTACCATTCATTTCTAAATGAAAAAGACCATCAATCAAATTTGCATAAGCAATAATTCGATTATTATGTGAAATAGAACAAAGTAGTTTGTCAAACAAAACAACAAATCCGTCTCTTAAAAGCATAGAGACAGATATTAAGTTCTTTACACAACCAGAAATGAAATAACAATTATTCAAATTCAGGGTCTCCCCGGAAGGTAGATTGAGACGATAGGTGCCTACAGCTTTGGCAGCTACCTTAGTGCCATTACCCACAGTTAGCACCATTTCTCCTTTTCCGAGTCTTCTACTTCCTACTAGTCCCTGCACACAATTGCAAATATGTTGACTAGCTCCTGAATCAACTATCCAGGTAGAAGTATTAACTGTAAAAACTGATTCAAGAACAAGAGTGTTACCTTCCGAAGGCTTGTTCTTTAAGCTTGCGAGGTAATCCTTGCAATTTCTCTTCCAATGTCCATCCTTTCCACAGTGAAAGCAAGTTCCTTTCGGTTCCTTGCCTTTCTTTGTTATTTTTCTTTCCTTGGGTTTTAGAAAACCTTTCTTCTTCTTTCCCTTATCCTTACCTTTCGGTTTGGATTTGGAAGAGGAGGAAGAACTCTTTTCAAACACCGCAACTGTCCCTTTCAGCCCTTTATCCTTTGAGATATTCTTTTCAGCTACTATAGCCATATTGAGTAGCTCAGATAAAGAACTTTCCATCTTTCCCATATTATAGTTCATAACAAATTGGGAAAAATCTGATGAGAGGGACGAAAGAAAAAAATCTTGTTGAACTTCAGCATTAAATGGACAATCCAATTTTTCTAATTTCTCAAGTAATGATATTATCTTGAGACCATGCTGATTAACCGGAGTCCCTCTTGTCATCTTTGTGTTGACAAGTTCACATATTGTATTGAATCGCAAGCTACGAGTAGCTTCACCATAAAGCTCATTAAGGTGAAGCAATATGGAAGCACAATCTTCCATATCTTCATGTTGTTTTAGTAGCTCATCATTCATGGATGCTAGTAAGTAACATTTACCTCTACTATCATCCTTGACATGCTTCTCATAAGCAGTTATTTCTTCCTGAGTAGCTTCTTCGTTAGGAGCAATATGTGGTGGGGCTTGTGTCAACACATAATCAATCTCATCCATTTTAAGGACAAGTTTCATTTTGCGAAGCCAACCCGGATAGTTCGTGCCATCAAGGATGTAATTGTTAAGTATCGATGAGATTGGGTTTTTAACGGCCATTTGAAAAATTCTGCAACAACGTAAACAAATTTTAGTTTAGATTAATCTTCTACCAAAAACTTAGGGTCTTTAAGTCATGATGGTAGGTCCCACTATTTTTGGCAAATTTCATATCCCTCTTGAAATCCGAGAGTTTCCGTTGAAACTCTTAGTGGGGATGGGAGTCTCATTTTCATATAGTTTTCCTCAACCTAACAGTTTGTTGGATTGCTATCTTACTAATGAGAGGATACTCTTATCCAATCACATCATTCATGTGAATACCCATCACTATGGCCTCTAGAGAACTAGACCTCAACCTAACAGTTTGTTGGTTTCGTTCGTCTTAGTTAAGTTATTCCCACCATGCTTGTGGGTATAGGGTTTCAAGCATGACCTCAACCTAACGATTTGTTGGCCACACTCGTTATCTATCCGCACTACATCAAGTATGTGTAATAGGCTTCCCTTGGATGGTTACAAGTACTGGATGTTGCCTCACTGAGGTACAACAAAGTGTAAATGTGCCACCCAATAAGAGACTACCACGGTGGAAGGCCACAAAATAGCATTCAAAATGCCATTTCGCTTATCAACTTAATATTGCTTTGAGGGTAGTTGAATTGGTCTCATTTTAATCCAATTTTAATCCTGTTAAAATTACCTATCTAATCTCATTAAATGGTTCCCAATGCAACATATTAGTAGCACATAATACTCCCACTAAATATTTTAGAAACCATTTGCTTAAGATAGCGAGAATACATGGTGCTACTAATTGGTTAATTATTGTCATTACCGAACATTCAAATTGCATTGGGCTTATAGGATGATTATGGACTTTCTTGTTGATCCAACACGAGCCACCATGTTGGATCATGGTCTTGGAAGGTGATTCATTTTAATTACGCGCGCATAAAAATAAATTAGGCATGAAAGCCATTTCATTATTACATAGCCAAATAAATTAGGCATGAAAGCCATTTCAATATTACATAGCCAATCAAAATGAATACATATCCAATAAGCGGCCAATCACATAGCTCAATTGTTTGGTCTAAGTCCATAACCATCCTTTAATTATTTAAACGCTTTAAACAATTAAACTAGCAATGTTAATACATGCTCTTGGGTTGCATACATATGTGGGTTTAATTCAAGTGGTAACCATATTCAAAATATATTTACCATGGAGTGAAAACGTTTTACTACAATAGCAAAAGTAATTGTGGAAATCTTTTGGATATAGTTACACTTATCATATATTGCAAGTCCAAAATTATTCATCAATTAATAATGGATCCAAAGTTGATCCACTAGGGTGTGGGGTTAAAGCATGCATTTGTATAATACAAAGTGGTGATCATGATTATTCCAACAAGGTGAATAATCATGAATGTGACTAGGTAGGCCAACCACACTCACCAAAGTAATCAAAATTAATTTTAGTGTGGTGGGTAAAAAATTAGTGATGGGAATAATTTGAACAACTTTTGCATTTTAAATCAAATCATCATAATTTAAATCTAGATAGCCCCACACACTCACCAAAGTAATCTTATTAATTTTAGTGTGGTGGGTAAATGTTTATTGAGTGGAAACATTTTGAAAAACTTTTAATTTTATAATAAAACACCATCATCATCTTTTGACCTATTTTGGTGGAAAAATCCACTAAACACAATCATCAAAATTAGTCACCTAACTTATGGATCAAAAAGATCCCATAACAAGAACATCAAGAACACCAAGAACATGCATATGAACTTATATGAATGTTCATGCTATTTCCGGAAAAATCCATATTCCATTTTAACCATCTCATGCTCTTAATATCATATATTTCATGAAGTTAAAATCATGGGGTTTTAATGCAACTATGCTCTAATGTTCATACATACATATATGCATACAAAGAGAGCATCAATCATCAAAACATAAATCCGGAAATTCAAAATCCCAAACAACCCCTTTCACTCCATTTGATTTACATTCAATCATATCAAAATAAATCAAGTATAACCATTATACTTTTAAATGAATTTATAACCCACATATGCATCTCTAAACCCTAGAAACATATCAAGTTCATGACCTATGGCTCTGATACCAATTGTTGGTTTTAAAACATTTTTAAGAAGTTCATTTGAATATTAAACATGCATTTAATCAAATTAATCGCAGCGGAAGAATATGGTGGTTGTTTAAATTCAAAAACAAACTTCTTCCAAGTATCTTAAGCCATGAACATTGATATGTTTTTCATAAATGAAAATTCAAGAGAAAGGATAAGATCTAATTACCCTTGAAGCAATTATATGAACCAAGTTGTGTTTTGGTCTTCTCTTGATGATTTTCCTTTGTTGATCTCCTCTTGATCTTTCTCCTCCTTGTGAGCCACAAAAGTATATGGCCTCTAAGTCTCCACACCAATGAAACCTTGAGATGAGAAGAGGTATCTTGAGAATACAAGGATGCTAGTACAAGATTCTCAAGATTTGTTTCAATCTAAACCCCTTTGAAAGAAGATTGTGTTTCACTCTTGAAAAACTCACAACTATCTCTCTTTGATCTCCCAAACCTCTTTGGTTGATGTTGGATTGTGTTTGTGTGTCAAATGAGCTTATGGAAACAATTCCCATACACATGCACTTAACCATTTTCGGCCAAACCCCATTGGGCTTCCAAAATTGGGCCTTATGACACTTAAACCATAATATTTAGGTGTCTTAAGCCCTTGGGCTTGATACCCAACCATTTGGGCTTCCCTCTAACTATTATCGAGGCCCAAATATATTTTTACACGTAGTAAATCATCCACATCAAATCAATCAAATTGATTTCCTCATTCTCATTTGTATTACTCAAAGTTAACCATTTAAGGTGTGCGATCCATTAGGTTCTAATTTAGCAAGGCAGTGGGAAAACATTAGAACTCTTTCTAACCAACTGGAATTAAAACCCCTTTTTAATTCTTCCTTTATTTTGGATTGATCACAATCAGTCCTAGGACTTCCACAAGCCAAGAGTGACATCTAGCAATATATCATGGCTACCCAAGCTAATTAGAATAGATGAAGAACCTATTCAGTTGGAATTGCAATGCAATACGGTCCTTCTCTTATACAATGTTTCCAATCATATTGTTAGGGTACGGATTGATAATGTCAAACCCCTAATATGATTAAACTCATATGATTCAATAGAACACAATTAAAAACCACTTTCTAAATCATGTTCAAGTACTTCGGCCGAAGATTCACTGAATCATATCTTGAAACATTCTCCTTTCTTTATCAAGGTAGAGATTCCTTATTGTACATTCACATGCCTCTATGATGAATTAAGAGATCCCAATAACACATAAGGAAAATCTTTTACGACTTGCCTTTGTGAGCTATCAAAGATCAATAACGCATCACAAGACAACCATGATGCCTCAGGTCTAAGGACTAATTTGCATTATTGCAACTATGAGTTCTCGTTTGACATATAGATAAATACTCCATACGAGAACTCCGGTTGATCGCGTTCAGTGTACTCAT
>NW_028276881.1:402500-405000 GCF_965620075.1 Prunus avium
CGCCTTGGCATGCCGTGGCCTTGCCTCGCCATGCGATGCATTCCGACAAAGTGACGCGAAGCGGAAGCCTATCATGGCGTAAAAATGTCGACAAAATTTTTCGACATTTAAATAATGGGGTTTGACAAGGTTTGAAAAATTCAATACAAATGGTAGGCTTGAATGTCGACAAAGTGACGCGAAGCGGAAGCCTACCACGGCGTAAAAATGTCGACAGAATTTTTCGGACCTTGTCCTGCCATGGGCTGCGCGCAGCATGCCGGCAGCCTGTGCGCAGCGTGCGCACAGCATGTCGGCAGCGTGCGCGCTGCTGAGACTGTCGACAGAAATTTTCGAAACTTGTCCTGCCATGCGCGCGCGCAGCGTGCGCACAGCATGCCGGCAGCGTGCGCGCACCATGCCGGCAGCGTGCGCGCAGCTTGCGCGCAGCGTGCTGATTCTGTCGACAGTGAGGCTAGCGAAACTTGTCCTGCCATGGCGTGCGCGCAGCCTGTGCGCGCAGCTTGCGCATCTGTCGACAGTGAGGCTAGCGAACTTGTCCTGCCATGGCATGCGCTGTGCGCAGCCTGTGCGCAGCGTGCGCGCAGCTTGCGCATCTGTCGACAGTGAGGCTAGCGAAACTTGTCCTGCCATGGCATGCGCGCAGCCTGCGCACAACATGCGCACAGGCTGTGCGCAGCGTGCGCGGAGCTTGCGCGCAGCTTGCGCGCAGCTTGCGCATCTGTCGACAGTGAGGCTAGCGAAACTTGTCCTGCCATGGCATGCGCGCAGCGTGCGCGCAGTCTGTGCGCAGCATGCGCGCAGCCTGTGCGCAGCGTGCGCGCAGCCTGTGCGCAGCGTGCGCGCAGCCTGTGCGCAGCGTGCGCGCAGCCTGTGCGCAGCGTGCGCGCAGCTTGCGCATCTGTCGACAGTGAGGCTAGCGAAACTTGTCCTGCCATGGCATGCGCGCAGTCTGCGCGCAGCATGCGCGCAGCATGTGCGCAGCATGCCGGCAGCATGGTTCCAGGTTTTTTCAAATGTCGACAGAATTTTTCAAATCTTGTCAAACCCCGTTTTTATTGAAATTTCCTCGCACAATAAGCTCCCCATAAGTAGTCTATGATTTTTAGGACCTTCTCCAACTTACAAAACTAAAAAATTCCTCCCGGATTTGTTTTAATGATTTTTTCAATTTTACGACTTCTAAAAATAATAAAAAATACTTCCCGACTTCAAAAATTTATGAAACTTTTTCCCATCATAGATTGCATGTTTCTTAGTATCCCTGCAAAAAATCACGTCCAAATACCTTGTATTGAATTATTTAGAGCCCATTATGACTCCTCGCGCATAGGTGATGTCTCTTCCTGTCAAAGGGCTAAATGCATAAAATGCTATATAGGGGGGTGTGTGTTGCCTGCATATGCATGGCAGCCCATGCCTTCCTAGCTGCAGCCCCCTTCCCCCACGCCACACCCATGTCATGTTGCCTCGATATGTTGCCTCGGTATTATGGGTTTGGTGTCGGGGTCGGGGGGCTGCCACCCATGGCGGTGGTGGCCGGAATCCGGCCTCCGCCACCACGCCGCCGCCATGGGTGAGGGAGGAAAAAAAAGGCGTGGAAAGTTGCGAAATGGGGTTGTCTAGGCTTTTTTTTGGCATGGGAGAGCATGGAGTGCTAGGAACTCCTTCTCAAATGCACGGGCATGTCGACCACAACCTCATTTCGCAACAACAACCACCCGTGTGGGGTGGCGGTGGGTGGATAGTCGCGGATTGGGGCTTGCCAAGCCAATGTTTTCAAAAAATTTCATCAAAATTAAAAACAAATGTTTTGTTGCCTTCGGATTTGTGGGCGAGCGGCGAGTCGGAGTGGAGCCGGTAAAGTTTAACCTCGGTGTGCACGGTTGTTTTTAGAAACTCAATCCAATGCCGGGGACGTTGAAAGTGACGCTCTTATGAGTTGCAAACCCGCAAGATTTAAAGAACCTTTTCAAAACAATTTCAAACCAACAAGATTTAAAAACAGAAATTTTCATCAAAATGAAAAACAAATGTTTTGTTGCCTTCGGACTAGTGGGCGAGCGGCGAGTCGGAGTGGAGCCGGTAAAGTTTAACCTCGGTGTGCACGGTTGTTTTTAGAAACTCAATCCAATGCCGGGGACGTTGAAAGTGACGCTCTTATGAGTTGCAAACCCACTAGATTTAAAGAACCTTTTCAAAACAATTTCAAACCAACAAAATTAAAAACAAATGTTTCGTTGCAAACAAATTGTGGGCGAGCGGCGAGTCGGAGTGGAGCCGGTAAAGTTTAACCTCGGTGTGCACGGTTGTTTTTAGAAACTCAATCCAATACCGGGGACGTTGAAAGTGACGCTCTTATGAGTTGCAAACCCACAAGATTTTAAAAACTTTTTGAAAATGTTTCTTCTAAATGACACATTTTGATCCTTGGCAAGTGCTCAATCCGTAACTATCCAATCACCGCCACACCACACCGGTCGGGAGTGTGTGAATGGTG
>NW_028276881.1:425000-427500 GCF_965620075.1 Prunus avium
GTCGACAGAAATTTTCGAAACTTGTCCTGCCATGCGCGCGCGCAGCGTGCGCACAGCATGCCGGCAGCGTGCGCGCACCATGCCGGCAGCGTGCGCGCAGCTTGCGCGCAGCGTGCTGATTCTGTCGACAGTGAGGCTAGCGAAACTTGTCCTGCCATGGCGTGCGCGCAGCCTGTGCGCGCAGCTTGCGCATCTGTCGACAGTGAGGCTAGCGAACTTGTCCTGCCATGGCATGCGCTGTGCGCAGCCTGTGCGCAGCGTGCGCGCAGCTTGCGCATCTGTCGACAGTGAGGCTAGCGAAACTTGTCCTGCCATGGCATGCGCGCAGCCTGCGCACAACATGCGCACAGGCTGTGCGCAGCGTGCGCGGAGCTTGCGCGCAGCTTGCGCGCAGCTTGCGCATCTGTCGACAGTGAGGCTAGCGAAACTTGTCCTGCCATGGCATGCGCGCAGCGTGCGCGCAGTCTGTGCGCAGCGTGCGCGCAGCCTGTGCGCAGTGTGCGCGTAGCCTGTGCGCAGCGTGCGCGCAGCCTGTGCGCAGCGTGCGCGCAGCCTGTGCGCAGCGTGCGCGCAGCTTGCGCATCTGTCGACAGTGAGGCTAGCGAAACTTGTCCTGCCATGGCATGCGCGCAGTCTGCGCGCAGCATGCGCGCAGCATGTGCGCAGCATGCCGGCAGCATGGTTCCAGGTTTTTTCAAATGTCGACAGAATTTTTCAAATCTTGTCAAACCCCGTTTTTATTGAAATTTCCTCGCACAATAAGCTCCCCATAAGTAGTCTATGATTTTTAGGACCTTCTCCAACTTACAAAACTAAAAAATTCCTCCCGGATTTGTTTTAATGATTTTTTCAATTTTACGACTTCTAAAAATAATAAAAAATACTTCCCGACTTCAAAAATTTATGAAACTTTTTCCCAT
This sequence comes from Prunus avium, assembly GCF_965620075.1. Lineage (NCBI taxonomy): Eukaryota > Viridiplantae > Streptophyta > Magnoliopsida > Rosales > Rosaceae > Prunus > Prunus avium. Next base: position 425,921 of record NW_028276881.1, read on the forward strand.
CATAGATTGCATGTTTCTTAGTATCCCTGCAAAAAATCACGTCCAAATACCTTGTATTGAATTATTTAGAGCCCATTATGACTCCTCGCGCATAGGTGATGTCTCTTCCTGTCAAAGGGCTAAATGCATAAAATGCTATATAGGGGGGTGTGTGTTGCCTGCATATGCATGGCAGCCCATGCCTTCCTAGCTGCAGCCCCCTTCCCCCACGCCACACCCATGTCATGTTGCCTCGATATGTTGCCTCGGTATTATGGGTTTGGTGTCGGGGTCGGGGGGCTGCCACCCATGGCGGTGGTGGCCGGAATCCGGCCTCCGCCACCACGCCGCCGCCATGGGTGAGGGAGGAAAAAAAAGGCGTGGAAAGTTGCGAAATGGGGTTGTCTAGGCTTTTTTTTGGCATGGGAGAGCATGGAGTGCTAGGAACTCCTTCTCAAATGCACGGGCATGTCGACCACAACCTCATTTCGCAACAACAACCACCCGTGTGGGGTGGCGGTGGGTGGATAGTCGCGGATTGGGGCTTGCCAAGCCAATGTTTTCAAAAAATTTCATCAAAATTAAAAACAAATGTTTTGTTGCCTTCGGATTTGTGGGCGAGCGGCGAGTCGGAGTGGAGCCGGTAAAGTTTAACCTCGGTGTGCACGGTTGTTTTTAGAAACTCAATCCAATGCCGGGGACGTTGAAAGTGACGCTCTTATGAGTTGCAAACCCGCAAGATTTAAAGAACCTTTTCAAAACAATTTCAAACCAACAAGATTTAAAAACAGAAATTTTCATCAAAATGAAAAACAAATGTTTTGTTGCCTTCGGACTAGTGGGCGAGCGGCGAGTCGGAGTGGAGCCGGTAAAGTTTAACCTCGGTGTGCACGGTTGTTTTTAGAAACTCAATCCAATGCCGGGGACGTTGAAAGTGACGCTCTTATGAGTTGCAAACCCACTAGATTTAAAGAACCTTTTCAAAACAATTTCAAACCAACAAAATTAAAAACAAATGTTTCGTTGCAAACAAATTGTGGGCGAGCGGCGAGTCGGAGTGGAGCCGGTAAAGTTTAACCTCGGTGTGCACGGTTGTTTTTAGAAACTCAATCCAATACCGGGGACGTTGAAAGTGACGCTCTTATGAGTTGCAAACCCACAAGATTTTAAAAACTTTTTGAAAATGTTTCTTCTAAATGACACATTTTGATCCTTGGCAAGTGCTCAATCCGTAACTATCCAATCACCGCCACACCACACCGGTCGGGAGTGTGTGAATGGTGTGCTTCCCGGGGTTGGCATAGATAATCTTTCGCATCGACAATCTTTTGCATGCGAGGGAATGTCTATGCCAACCCCGGGAAGCACACCATTCACCCACTAGTTGTGGGCGACGATGGGTTGGCTTCAAATGAATTTTTGCTTGGGGTTGTCCTCGGTATGCTTTTGTGTTGGGAGTACGGCCACCAAACCTTCTCAATGCACGGGTATGTCGAGGATGGCTTTCGGCGGGGTTGATGAAGAAGCTACCCAATTCTCGGCCACACGAACACATGGTGACGATGCGTTGGCTTCAAGTGAGCTTTAGCTTGGGGTTGTCT
>NW_028276881.1:457500-460000 GCF_965620075.1 Prunus avium
GACCTTCTCCAACTTACAAAATGATATTTAGGACCTTGCCTTGCCCTCACATGCCGTGCCCATTCAAGGCATTCCGAGAAAGTGAGGTTATTGGAGGCTTCGGATGGCGTGGCTTGCCTTGCCTTGCATTGGCATGCCATGCCCAAGTTGTGGCCTACACCAAGCCATTCAAGCCATGCGTTGCCTTACCTTGGAATTGCTCATCATCCAATGCATTCCGAGAAAGTGAGTGTAGGCGAGGCTAAGGATGGCTTGCCTTGCCTTGCCTTGCATTGGCATGCCATGCCCAAGTTGTGGCCTACACCAAGCCATTCAAGCCATGCGTTGCCTTACCTTGGAATTGCTCATCATCCAATGCATTCCGAGAAAGTGAGTGTAGGCGAGGCTAAGGATGGCTTGCCTCGCCTTGCCTTGGCATGCCGTGCCCATGATGTGGCCTTGACCAAGCCATTCAAGCCATGCGTTGCCTTCGCCTTGGCATGCCGTGGCCTTGCCTCGCCATGCGATGCATTCCGACAAAGTGACGCGAAGCGGAAGCCTATCATGGCGTAAAAATGTCGACAAAATTTTTCGACATTTGAATAATGGGGTTTGACAAGGTTTGAAAAATTCAATACAAATGGTAGGCTTGAATGTCGACAAAGTGACGCGAAGCGGAAGCCTACCACGGCGTAAAAATGTCGACAGAATTTTTCGGACCTTGTCCTGCCATGGGCTGCGCGCAGCATGCCGGCAGCCTGTGCGCAGCGTGCGCACAGCATGTCGGCAGCGTGCGCGCTGCTGAGACTGTCGACAGAAATTTTCGAAACTTGTCCTGCCATGCGCGCGCGCAGCGTGCGCACAGCATGCCGGCAGCGTGCGCGCACCATGCCGGCAGCGTGCGCGCAGCTTGCGCGCAGCGTGCTGATTCTGTCGACAGTGAGGCTAGCGAAACTTGTCCTGCCATGGCGTGCGCGCAGCCTGTGCGCGCAGCTTGCGCATCTGTCGACAGTGAGGCTAGCGAACTTGTCCTGCCATGGCATGCGCTGTGCGCAGCCTGTGCGCAGCGTGCGCGCAGCTTGCGCATCTGTCGACAGTGAGGCTAGCGAAACTTGTCCTGCCATGGCATGCGCGCAGCCTGCGCACAACATGCGCACAGGCTGTGCGCAGCGTGCGCGGAGCTTGCGCGCAGCTTGCGCGCAGCTTGCGCATCTGTCGACAGTGAGGCTAGCGAAACTTGTCCTGCCATGGCATGCGCGCAGCGTGCGCGCAGTCTGTGCGCAGCATGCGCGCAGCCTGTGCGCAGCGTGCGCGCAGCCTGTGCGCAGCGTGCGCGCAGCTTGCGCATCTGTCGACAGTGAGGCTAGCGAAACTTGTCCTGCCATGGCATGCGCGCAGTCTGCGCGCAGCATGCGCGCAGCATGTGCGCAGCATGCCGGCAGCATGGTTCCAGGTTTTTTCAAATGTCGACAGAATTTTTCAAATCTTGTCAAACCCCGTTTTTATTGAAATTTCCTCGCACAATAAGCTCCCCATAAGTAGTCTATGATTTTTAGGACCTTCTCCAACTTACAAAACTAAAAAATTCCTCCCGGATTTGTTTTAATGATTTTTTCAATTTTACGACTTCTAAAAATAATAAAAAATACTTCCCGACTTCAAAAATTTATGAAACTTTTTCCCATCATAGATTGCATGTTTCTTAGTATCCCTGCAAAAAATCACGTCCAAATACCTTGTATTGAATTATTTAGAGCCCATTATGACTCCTCGCGCATAGGTGATGTCTCTTCCTGTCAAAGGGCTAAATGCATAAAATGCTATATAGGGGGGTGTGTGTTGCCTGCATATGCATGGCAGCCCATGCCTTCCTAGCTGCAGCCCCCTTCCCCCACGCCACACCCATGTCATGTTGCCTCGATATGTTGCCTCGGTATTATGGGTTTGGTGTCGGGGTCGGGGGGCTGCCACCCATGGCGGTGGTGGCCGGAATCCGGCCTCCGCCACCACGCCGCCGCCATGGGTGAGGGAGGAAAAAAAAGGCGTGGAAAGTTGCGAAATGGGGTTGTCTAGGCTTTTTTTTGGCATGGGAGAGCATGGAGTGCTAGGAACTCCTTCTCAAATGCACGGGCATGTCGACCACAACCTCATTTCGCAACAACAACCATCCGTGTGGGGTGGCGGTGGGTGGATAGTCGCGGATTGGGGCTTGCCAAGCCAATGTTTTCAAAAAATTTCATCAAAATTAAAAACAAATGTTTTGTTGCCTTCGGATTTGTGGGCGAGCGGCGAGTCGGAGTGGAGCCGGTAAAGTTTAACCTCGGTGTGCACGGTTGTTTTTAGAAACTCAATCCAATGCCGGGGACGTTGAAAGTGACGCTCTTATGAGTTGCAAACCCGCAAGATTTAAAGAACCTTTTCAAAACAATTTCAAACCAACAAGATTTAAAAACAGAAATTTTCATCAAAATGAAAAACAAATGTTTTGTTGCCTTCGGACTAGTGGGCGAGCGGCGAGTCG
>NW_028276881.1:480000-482500 GCF_965620075.1 Prunus avium
TGTAGGCGAGGCTAAGGATGGCTTGCCTCGCCTTGCCTTGGCATGCCGTGCCCATGATGTGGCCTTGACCAAGCCATTCAAGCCATGCGTTGCCTTCGCCTTGGCATGCCGTGGCCTTGCCTCGCCATGCGATGCATTCCGACAAAGTGACGCGAAGCGGAAGCCTATCATGGCGTAAAAATGTCGACAAAATTTTTCGACATTTGAATAATGGGGTTTGACAAGGTTTGAAAAATTCAATACAAATGGTAGGCTTGAATGTCGACAAAGTGACGCGAAGCGGAAGCCTACCACGGCGTAAAAATGTCGACAGAATTTTTCGGACCTTGTCCTGCCATGGGCTGCGCGCAGCATGCCGGCAGCCTGTGCGCAGCGTGCGCACAGCATGTCGGCAGCGTGCGCGCTGCTGAGACTGTCGACAGAAATTTTCGAAACTTGTCCTGCCATGCGCGCGCGCAGCGTGCGCACAGCATGCCGGCAGCGTGCGCGCACCATGCCGGCAGCGTGCGCGCAGCTTGCGCGCAGCGTGCTGATTCTGTCGACAGTGAGGCTAGCGAAACTTGTCCTGCCATGGCGTGCGCGCAGCCTGTGCGCGCAGCTTGCGCATCTGTCGACAGTGAGGCTAGCGAACTTGTCCTGCCATGGCATGCGCTGTGCGCAGCCTGTGCGCAGCGTGCGCGCAGCTTGCGCATCTGTCGACAGTGAGGCTAGCGAAACTTGTCCTGCCATGGCATGCGCGCAGCCTGCGCACAACATGCGCACAGGCTGTGCGCAGCGTGCGCGGAGCTTGCGCGCAGCTTGCGCGCAGCTTGCGCATCTGTCGACAGTGAGGCTAGCGAAACTTGTCCTGCCATGGCATGCGCGCAGCGTGCGCGCAGTCTGTGCGCAGCATGCGCGCAGCCTGTGCGCAGCGTGCGCGCAGCCTGTGCGCAGCGTGCGCGCAGCCTGTGCGCAGCGTGCGCGCAGCCTGTGCGCAGCGTGCGCGCAGCTTGCGCATCTGTCGACAGTGAGGCTAGCGAAACTTGTCCTGCCATGGCATGCGCGCAGTCTGCGCGCAGCATGCGCGCAGCATGTGCGCAGCATGCCGGCAGCATGGTTCCAGGTTTTTTCAAATGTCGACAGAATTTTTCAAATCTTGTCAAACCCCGTTTTTATTGAAATTTCCTCGCACAATAAGCTCCCCATAAGTAGTCTATGATTTTTAGGACCTTCTCCAACTTACAAAACTAAAAAATTCCTCCCGGATTTGTTTTAATGATTTTTTCAATTTTACGACTTCTAAAAATAATAAAAAATACTTCCCGACTTCAAAAATTTATGAAACTTTTTCCCATCATAGATTGCATGTTTCTTAGTATCCCTGCAAAAAATCACGTCCAAATACCTTGTATTGAATTATTTAGAGCCCATTATGACTCCTCGCGCATAGGTGATGTCTCTTCCTGTCAAAGGGCTAAATGCATAAAATGCTATATAGGGGGGTGTGTGTTGCCTGCATATGCATGGCAGCCCATGCCTTCCTAGCTGCAGCCCCCTTCCCCCACGCCACACCCATGTCATGTTGCCTCGATATGTTGCCTCGGTATTATGGGTTTGGTGTCGGGGTCGGGGGGCTGCCACCCATGGCGGTGGTGGCCGGAATCCGGCCTCCGCCACCACGCCGCCGCCATGGGTGAGGGAGGAAAAAAAAGGCGTGGAAAGTTGCGAAATGGGGTTGTCTAGGCTTTTTTTTGGCATGGGAGAGCATGGAGTGCTAGGAACTCCTTCTCAAATGCACGGGCATGTCGACCACAACCTCATTTCGCAACAACAACCACCCGTGTGGGGTGGCGGTGGGTGGATAGTCGCGGATTGGGGCTTGCCAAGCCAATGTTTTCAAAAAATTTCATCAAAATTAAAAACAAATGTTTTGTTGCCTTCGGATTTGTGGGCGAGCGGCGAGTCGGAGTGGAGCCGGTAAAGTTTAACCTCGGTGTGCACGGTTGTTTTTAGAAACTCAATCCAATGCCGGGGACGTTGAAAGTGACGCTCTTATGAGTTGCAAACCCGCAAGATTTAAAGAACCTTTTCAAAACAATTTCAAACCAACAAGATTTAAAAACAGAAATTTTCATCAAAATGAAAAACAAATGTTTTGTTGCCTTCGGACTAGTGGGCGAGCGGCGAGTCGGAGTGGAGCCGGTAAAGTTTAACCTCGGTGTGCACGGTTGTTTTTAGAAACTCAATCCAATGCCGGGGACGTTGAAAGTGACGCTCTTATGAGTTGCAAACCCACTAGATTTAAAGAACCTTTTCAAAACAATTTCAAACCAACAAAATTAAAAACAAATGTTTCGTTGCAAACAAATTGTGGGCGAGCGGCGAGTCGGAGTGGAGCCGGTAAAGTTTAACCTCGGTGTGCACGGTTGTTTTTAGAAACTCAATCCAATACCGGGGACGTTGAAAGTGACGCTCTTATGAGTTGCAAACCCACAAGATTTTAAAAACTTTTTGAAAATGT
>NW_028276882.1:0-2500 GCF_965620075.1 Prunus avium
TATTGGAGGCTTCGGATGGCGTGGCTTGCCTTGCCTTGCATTGGCATGCCATGCCCAAGTTGTGGCCTACACCAAGCCATTCAAGCCATGCGTTGCCTTACCTTGGAATTGCTCATCATCCAATGCATTCCGAGAAAGTGAGTGTAGGCGAGGCTAAGGATGGCTTGCCTTGCCTTGCCTTGCATTGGCATGCCATGCCCAAGTTGTGGCCTACACCAAGCCATTCAAGCCATGCGTTGCCTTACCTTGGAATTGCTCATCATCCAATGCATTCCGAGAAAGTGAGTGTAGGCGAGGCTAAGGATGGCTTGCCTCGCCTTGCCTTGGCATGCCGTGCCCATGATGTGGCCTTGACCAAGCCATTCAAGCCATGCGTTGCCTTCGCCTTGGCATGCCGTGGCCTTGCCTCGCCATGCGATGCATTCCGACAAAGTGACGCGAAGCGGAAGCCTATCATGGCGTAAAAATGTCGACAAAATTTTTCGACATTTGAATAATGGGGTTTGACAAGGTTTGAAAAATTCAATACAAATGGTAGGCTTGAATGTCGACAAAGTGACGCGAAGCGGAAGCCTACCACGGCGTAAAAATGTCGACAGAATTTTTCGGACCTTGTCCTGCCATGGGCTGCGCGCAGCATGCCGGCAGCCTGTGCGCAGCGTGCGCACAGCATGTCGGCAGCGTGCGCGCTGCTGAGACTGTCGACAGAAATTTTCGAAACTTGTCCTGCCATGCGCGCGCGCAGCGTGCGCACAGCATGCCGGCAGCGTGCGCACAGCATGCCGGCAGCGTGCGCGCACCATGCCGGCAGCGTGCGCGCAGCTTGCGCGCAGCGTGCTGATTCTGTCGACAGTGAGGCTAGCGAAACTTGTCCTGCCATGGCGTGCGCGCAGCCTGTGCGCGCAGCTTGCGCATCTGTCGACAGTGAGGCTAGCGAACTTGTCCTGCCATGGCATGCGCTGTGCGCAGCCTGTGCGCAGCGTGCGCGCAGCTTGCGCATCTGTCGACAGTGAGGCTAGCGAAACTTGTCCTGCCATGGCATGCGCGGCGCCTGCGCGCAGCCTGCGCGCAGCATGCGCACAACATGCGCACAGGCTGTGCGCAGCGTGCGCGGAGCTTGCGCGCAGCTTGCGCATCTGTCGACAGTGAGGCTAGCGAAACTTGTCCTGCCATGGCATGCGCGCAGCGTGCGCGCAGTCTGTGCGCAGCATGCGCGCAGCCTGTGCGCAGCGTGCGCGCAGCTTGCGCATCTGTCGACAGTGAGGCTAGCGAAACTTGTCCTGCCATGGCATGCGCGCAGTCTGCGCGCAGCATGCGCGCAGCCTGCGCGCAGCATGTGCGCAGCATGCCGGCAGCATGGTTCCAGGTTTTTTCAAATGTCGACAGAATTTTTCAAATCTTGTCAAACCCCGTTTTTATTGAAATTTCCTCGCACAATAAGCTCCCCATAAGTAGTCTATGATTTTTAGGACCTTCTCCAACTTACAAAACTAAAAAATTCCTCCCGGATTTGTTTTAATGATTTTTTCAATTTTACGACTTCTAAAAATAATAAAAAATACTTCCCGACTTCAAAAATTTATGAAACTTTTTCCCATCATAGATTGCATGTTTCTTAGTATCCCTGCAAAAAATCACGTCCAAATACCTTGTATTGAATTATTTAGAGCCCATTATGACTCCTCGCGCATAGGTGATGTCTCTTCCTGTCAAAGGGCTAAATGCATAAAATGCTATATAGGGGGGTGTGTGTTGCCTGCATATGCATGGCAGCCCATGCCTTCCTAGCTGCAGCCCCCTTCCCCCACGCCACACCCATGTCATGTTGCCTCGATATGTTGCCTCGGTATTATGGGTTTGGTGTCGGGGTCGGGGGGCTGCCACCCATGGCGGTGGTGGCCGGAATCCGGCCGCCGCCACCACGCCGCCGCCATGGGTGAGGGAGGAAAAAAAAGGCGTGGAAAGTTGCGAAATGGGGTTGTCTAGGCTTTTTTTTGGCATGGGAGAGCATGGAGTGCTAGGAACTCCTTCTCAAATGCACGGGCATGTCGACCACAACCTCATTTCGCAACAACAACCACTCGTGTGGGGTGGCGGTGGGTGGATAGTCGCGGATTGGGGCTTGCCAAGCCAATGTTTTCAAAAAATTTCATCAAAATTAAAAACAAATGTTTTGTTGCCTTCGGATTTGTGGGCGAGCGGCGAGTCGGAGTGGAGCCGGTAAAGTTTAACCTCGGTGTGCACGGTTGTTTTTAGAAACTCAATCCAATGCCGGGGACGTTGAAAGTGACGCTCTTATGAGTTGCAAACCCGCAAGATTTAAAGAACCTTTTCAAAACAATTTCAAACCAACAAGATTTAAAAACAGAAATTTTCATCAAAATGAAAAACAAATGTTTTGTTGCCTTCGGACTAGTGGGCGAGCGGCGAGTCGGAGTGGAGCCGGTAAAGTTTAACCTCGGTGTGCACGGTTGTTTTTAGAAACTCAATCCAATGCCGG
>NW_028276882.1:22500-25000 GCF_965620075.1 Prunus avium
GATGTGGCCTTGACCAAGCCATTCAAGCCATGCGTTGCCTTCGCCTTGGCATGCCGTGGCCTTGCCTCGCCATGCGATGCATTCCGACAAAGTGACGCGAAGCGGAAGCCTATCATGGCGTAAAAATGTCGACAAAATTTTTCGACATTTGAATAATGGGGTTTGACAAGGTTTGAAAAATTCAATACAAATGGTAGGCTTGAATGTCGACAAAGTGACGCGAAGCGGAAGCCTACCACGGCGTAAAAATGTCGACAGAATTTTTCGGACCTTGTCCTGCCATGGGCTGCGCGCAGCATGCCGGCAGCCTGTGCGCAGCGTGCGCACAGCATGTCGGCAGCGTGCGCGCTGCTGAGACTGTCGACAGAAATTTTCGAAACTTGTCCTGCCATGCGCGCGCGCAGCGTGCGCACAGCATGCCGGCAGCGTGCGCACAGCATGCCGGCAGCGTGCGCGCACCATGCCGGCAGCGTGCGCACAGCATGCCGGCAGCGTGCGCGCACCATGCCGGCAGCGTGCGCACAGCTTGCGCGCAGCGTGCTGATTCTGTCGACAGTGAGGCTAGCGAAACTTGTCCTGCCATGGCGTGCGCGCAGCCTGTGCGCGCAGCTTGCGCATCTGTCGACAGTGAGGCTAGCGAACTTGTCCTGCCATGGCATGCGCTGTGCGCAGCCTGTGCGCAGCGTGCGCGCAGCTTGCGCATCTGTCGACAGTGAGGCTAGCGAAACTTGTCCTGCCATGGCATGCGCGGCGCCTGCGCGCAGCCTGCGCGCAGCATGCGCACAACATGCGCACAGGCTGTGCGCAGCGTGCGCGGAGCTTGCGCGCAGCTTGCGCATCTGTCGACAGTGAGGCTAGCGAAACTTGTCCTGCCATGGCATGCGCGCAGCGTGCGCGCAGTCTGTGCGCAGCATGCGCGCAGCCTGTGCGCAGCGTGCGCGCAGCTTGCGCATCTGTCGACAGTGAGGCTAGCGAAACTTGTCCTGCCATGGCATGCGCGCAGTCTGCGCGCAGCATGCGCGCAGCCTGCGCGCAGCATGTGCGCAGCATGCCGGCAGCATGGTTCCAGGTTTTTTCAAATGTCGACAGAATTTTTCAAATCTTGTCAAACCCCGTTTTTATTGAAATTTCCTCGCACAATAAGCTCCCCATAAGTAGTCTATGATTTTTAGGACCTTCTCCAACTTACAAAACTAAAAAATTCCTCCCGGATTTGTTTTAATGATTTTTTCAATTTTACGACTTCTAAAAATAATAAAAAATACTTCCCGACTTCAAAAATTTATGAAACTTTTTCCCATCATAGATTGCATGTTTCTTAGTATCCCTGCAAAAAATCACGTCCAAATACCTTGTATTGAATTATTTAGAGCCCATTATGACTCCTCGCGCATAGGTGATGTCTCTTCCTGTCAAAGGGCTAAATGCATAAAATGCTATATAGGGGGGTGTGTGTTGCCTGCATATGCATGGCAGCCCATGCCTTCCTAGCTGCAGCCCCCTTCCCCCACGCCACACCCATGTCATGTTGCCTCGATATGTTGCCTCGGTATTATGGGTTTGGTGTCGGGGTCGGGGGGCTGCCACCCATGGCGGTGGTGGCCGGAATCCGGCCGCCGCCACCACGCCGCCGCCATGGGTGAGGGAGGAAAAAAAAGGCGTGGAAAGTTGCGAAATGGGGTTGTCTAGGCTTTTTTTTGGCATGGGAGAGCATGGAGTGCTAGGAACTCCTTCTCAAATGCACGGGCATGTCGACCACAACCTCATTTCGCAACAACAACCACTCGTGTGGGGTGGCGGTGGGTGGATAGTCGCGGATTGGGGCTTGCCAAGCCAATGTTTTCAAAAAATTTCATCAAAATTAAAAACAAATGTTTTGTTGCCTTCGGATTTGTGGGCGAGCGGCGAGTCGGAGTGGAGCCGGTAAAGTTTAACCTCGGTGTGCACGGTTGTTTTTAGAAACTCAATCCAATGCCGGGGACGTTGAAAGTGACGCTCTTATGAGTTGCAAACCCGCAAGATTTAAAGAACCTTTTCAAAACAATTTCAAACCAACAAGATTTAAAAACAGAAATTTTCATCAAAATGAAAAACAAATGTTTTGTTGCCTTCGGACTAGTGGGCGAGCGGCGAGTCGGAGTGGAGCCGGTAAAGTTTAACCTCGGTGTGCACGGTTGTTTTTAGAAACTCAATCCAATGCCGGGGACGTTGAAAGTGACGCTCTTATGAGTTGCAAACCCACTAGATTTAAAGAACCTTTTCAAAACAATTTCAAACCAACAAAATTAAAAACAAATGTTTCGTTGCAAACAAATTGTGGGCGAGCGGCGAGTCGGAGTGGAGCCGGTAAAGTTTAACCTCGGTGTGCACGGTTGTTTTTAGAAACTCAATCCAATACCGGGGACGTTGAAAGTGACGCTCTTATGAGTTGCAAACCCACAAGATTTTAAAAACTTTTTGAAAATGTTTCTTCTAAATGACACATTTTGATCCTTGGCAA
>NW_028276882.1:45000-47500 GCF_965620075.1 Prunus avium
ATGCCGGCAGCCTGTGCGCAGCGTGCGCACAGCATGTCGGCAGCGTGCGCGCTGCTGAGACTGTCGACAGAAATTTTCGAAACTTGTCCTGCCATGCGCGCGCGCAGCGTGCGCACAGCATGCCGGCAGCGTGCGCACAGCATGCCGGCAGCGTGCGCGCACCATGCCGGCAGCGTGCGCGCAGCTTGCGCGCAGCGTGCTGATTCTGTCGACAGTGAGGCTAGCGAAACTTGTCCTGCCATGGCGTGCGCGCAGCCTGTGCGCGCAGCTTGCGCATCTGTCGACAGTGAGGCTAAGCGAACTTGTCCTGCCATGGCATGCGCTGTGCGCAGCCTGTGCGCAGCGTGCGCGCAGCTTGCGCATCTGTCGACAGTGAGGCTAGCGAAAACTTGTCCTGCCATGGCATGCGCGGCGCCTGCGCGCAGCCTGCGCGCAGCATGCGCACAACATGCGCACCAGGCTGTGCGCAGCGTGCGCGGAGCTTGCGCGCAGCTTGCGCATCTGTCGACAGTGAGGCTAGCGAAACTTGTCCTGCCATGGCATGCGCGCAGCGTGCGCGCAGTCTGTGCGCAGCATGCGCGCAGCCTGTGCGCAGCGTGCGCGCAGCTTGCGCATCTGTCGACAGTGAGGCTAGCGAACTTGTCCTGCCATGGCATGCGCGCAGTCTGCGCGCAGCATGCGCGCAGCCTGCGCGCAGCATGTGCGCAGCATGCCGGCAGCATGGTTCCAGGTTTTTTCAAATGTCGACAGAATTTTTCAAATCTTGTCAAACCCCGTTTTATTGAAATTTCCTCGCACAATAAGCTCCCCATAAGTAGTCTATGATTTTTAGGACCTTCTCCAACTTACAAAACTAAAAAATTCCTCTCCGGATTTGTTTTAATGATTTTTTCAATTTTACGACTTCTAAAAATAATAAAAAATACTTCCCGACTTCAAAAATTTATGAAACTTTTTCCCATCATAGATTGCATGTTTCTTAGTATCCCTGCAAAAAATCACTTCCAAATACCTTGTATTGAATTATTTAGAGCCCATTATGACTCCTCGCGCATAGGTGATGTCTCTTCCTGTCAAAGGGCTAAATGCATAAAATGCTATATAGGTGGGGGTGTGTGTTGCCTGCATATGCATGCAGCCCACGCCTTCCTAGCTGCAGCCCCCTTCCCCCACGCCATCACCTCATTGTCATTGTTGCCTCGATATGTTGCCTCGGTATTATGGGTTTGGTGTCGGGGTCGGGGGGGCTGCACCCATGGCGGTGGTGGCCGGAATCCGGCCGCCGCCACCAACGCCGCCGCCATGGTGAGGGAGGAAAAAAAAGGCGTGGAAAGTTGCGGAAATGGGGTTGTCTAGGGCTTTTTTTTGGCATGGGAGAGCATGGATTGCTAGGAACTCCTTCTCAAATGCACGGGCATGTCGACCACAACCTCATTTCGCAACAACAACCACTCGTGTGGGGTGGCGGTGGGGTGGATAGTCGCGGATTGGGCTTGCCAAGCCAAATGTTTTCAAAAAATTTCATCTAAATCTAAAACACAAATGTTTTGTTGCCTCAGGGGGATCGGTTGTGGGCGAGCGGCGAGTCGGAGTGGAGCCGGTAAAGTTTAACCTCGGTGTGGCACGGTTGTTTTTAGAACTCAATCCAATGCCGGGGCGTTGAAAGTGACGCTCTTATGGGATTGCAAACCCGCAAGATTTAAGAACCTTTTCAAACAATCTTCAAACCAACAAGAATTAAAAACAGAAATTTTCATCAAACATGAAAAACAAATGTTTTGTTGCCTTCGGACTAGTGGGCGAGCGGCGAGTCGGAGTGGAGCCGGTAAAGGTTTAACCTCGGTGTGCACGGTTGTTTTTAGAAACTCAATCCAATGCCGGGGACGTTGAAGTGGACGCTCTTATGAGTTGCAAACCCACTAGATTTAAAGAACCTTTTCAAACAATTCAAACCAACAAAATTAAAAACAAATGTTTCGTTGCAAACAAATTGTGGGCGAGCGGACGAGTCGGGAGTGGAGCCGGGTAAAGTTTAACCTCGGTGTGGCACGGTTGTTTTTAGAAACTCAATCCAATACCGGGGACGTTGAAAGTGACGCTCTTATGAGTTGCAAACCCACAAGATTTAAAAACTTTTTGAAAATGTTTCTTCTAAATGACACATTTTGATCTTGCAAGTGCTCAATCCGTAACTATCCAATCACCGCCACATCCACACCGGTCGGGAGTGTGTGAATGGTGTGCTTCCCGGGGTTGGCATAGATAATCTTTTTCGCATCGACAATCTTTTGCATGCGAGGGAATGTCTATGCCAACCCCGGGAAGCACACCATTCACCACTAGTGGTGGGCGACGATGGGTTGGCTCAAATGAATTTTGCTTGGGTTGTCCTCGGTATGCTTTTGTGTTGGGAGTACGGCACCAAACCTTCTCAATGCACGGGTATGTCGAGGATGGCTTTCGGCGGGGTTGATGAAGAAGCTACCCAATTCTCGGCCAA
>NW_028276882.1:95000-97500 GCF_965620075.1 Prunus avium
CGCGCAGCTTGCGCATCTGTCGACAGTGAGGCTAGCGAACTTGTCCTGCCATGGCATGCGCTGTGCGCAGCCTGTGCGCAGCGTGCGCGCAGCTTGCGCATCTGTCGACAGTGAGGCTAGCGAAACTTGTCCTGCCATGGCATGCGCGGCGCCTGCGCGCAGCCTGCGCGCAGCATGCGCACAACATGCGCACAGGCTGTGCGCAGCGTGCGCGGAGCTTGCGCGCAGCTTGCGCATCTGTCGACAGTGAGGCTAGCGAAACTTGTCCTGCCATGGCATGCGCGCAGCGTGCGCGCAGTCTGTGCGCAGCATGCGCGCAGCCTGTGCGCAGCGTGCGCGCAGCTTGCGCATCTGTCGACAGTGAGGCTAGCGAAACTTGTCCTGCCATGGCATGCGCGCAGTCTGCGCGCAGCATGCGCGCAGCCTGCGCGCAGCATGTGCGCAGCATGCCGGCAGCATGGTTCCAGGTTTTTTCAAATGTCGACAGAATTTTTCAAATCTTGTCAAACCCCGTTTTTATTGAAATTTCCTCGCACAATAAGCTCCCCATAAGTAGTCTATGATTTTTAGGACCTTCTCCAACTTACAAAACTAAAAAATTCCTCCCGGATTTGTTTTAATGATTTTTTCAATTTTACGACTTCTAAAAATAATAAAAAATACTTCCCGACTTCAAAAATTTATGAAACTTTTTCCCATCATAGATTGCATGTTTCTTAGTATCCCTGGAAAAAATCACGTCCAAATACCTTGTATTGAATTATTTAGAGCCCATTATGACTCCTCGCGCATAGGTGATGTCTCTTCCTGTCAAAGGGCTAAATGCATAAAATGCTATATAGGGGGGTGTGTGTTGCCTGCATATGCATGGCAGCCCATGCCTTCCTAGCTGCAGCCCCCTTCCCCCACGCCACACCCATGTCATGTTGCCTCGATATGTTGCCTCGGTATTATGGGTTTGGTGTCGGGGTCGGGGGGCTGCCACCCATGGCGGTGGTGGCCGGAATCCGGCCGCCGCCACCACGCCGCCGCCATGGGTGAGGGAGGAAAAAAAAGGCGTGGAAAGTTGCGAAATGGGGTTGTCTAGGCTTTTTTTTGGCATGGGAGAGCATGGAGTGCTAGGAACTCCTTCTCAAATGCACGGGCATGTCGACCACAACCTCATTTCGCAACAACAACCACTCGTGTGGGGTGGCGGTGGGTGGATAGTCGCGGATTGGGGCTTGCCAAGCCAATGTTTTCAAAAAATTTCATCAAAATTAAAAACAAATGTTTTGTTGCCTTCGGATTTGTGGGCGAGCGGCGAGTCGGAGTGGAGCCGGTAAAGTTTAACCTCGGTGTGCACGGTTGTTTTTAGAAACTCAATCCAATGCCGGGGACGTTGAAAGTGACGCTCTTATGAGTTGCAAACCCGCAAGATTTAAAGAACCTTTTCAAAACAATTTCAAACCAACAAGATTTAAAAACAGAAATTTTCATCAAAATGAAAAACAAATGTTTTGTTGCCTTCGGACTAGTGGGCGAGCGGCGAGTCGGAGTGGAGCCGGTAAAGTTTAACCTCGGTGTGCACGGTTGTTTTTAGAAACTCAATCCAATGCCGGGGACGTTGAAAGTGACGCTCTTATGAGTTGCAAACCCACTAGATTTAAAGAACCTTTTCAAAACAATTTCAAACCAACAAAATTAAAAACAAATGTTTCGTTGCAAACAAATTGTGGGCGAGCGGCGAGTCGGAGTGGAGCCGGTAAAGTTTAACCTCGGTGTGCACGGTTGTTTTTAGAAACTCAATCCAATACCGGGGACGTTGAAAGTGACGCTCTTATGAGTTGCAAACCCACAAGATTTTAAAAACTTTTTGAAAATGTTTCTTCTAAATGACACATTTTGATCCTTGGCAAGTGCTCAATCCGTAACTATCCAATCACCGCCACACCACACCGGTCGGGAGTGTGTGAATGGTGTGCTTCCCGGGGTTGGCATAGATAATCTTTCGCATCGACAATCTTTTGCATGCGAGGGAATGTCTATGCCAACCCCGGGAAGCACACCATTCACCCACTAGTTGTGGGCGACGATGGGTTGGCTTCAAATGAATTTTTGCTTGGGGTTGTCCTCGGTATGCTTTTGTGTTGGGAGTACGGCCACCAAACCTTCTCAATGCACGGGTATGTCGAGGATGGCTTTCGGCGGGGTTGATGAAGAAGCTACCCAATTCTCGGCCACACGAACACATGGTGACGATGCGTTGGCTTCAAGTGAGCTTTAGCTTGGGGTTGTCTTCGGTATGCTTTTGTGTTGGGAGTACGGCCACCAAACCTTCTCAATGCACGGGTATGTCGAGGATGGCTTTCGGCGGAGTTGATGAAGAAGCTAGCAAATTGTTGGCCACTCTCACACGTGTGGGGGTAGGTTGGCTTCGAAAGAAGCTATCCAATCCTCTGAGTGTGCGGTTGAGCTATGATTAAGATTGTCTAGGCATTGCTTGTGTGTGCAAGGTGCG
>NW_028276882.1:105000-107500 GCF_965620075.1 Prunus avium
GTCGACAGAATTTTTCAAACCTTGTCAAACCCCATTTTTATTGAAATTTCCTCGCACAATAAGCTCCCTATAATTAAGTCTATGATTTTTAGGACCTTCTCCAACTTACAAAATGATATTTAGGACCTTGCCTTGCCCTCACATGCCGTGCCCATTCAAGGCATTCCGAGAAAGTGAGGTTATTGGAGGCTTCGGATGGCGTGGCTTGCCTTGCCTTGCATTGGCATGCCATGCCCAAGTTGTGGCCTACACCAAGCCATTCAAGCCATGCGTTGCCTTACCTTGGAATTGCTCATCATCCAATGCATTCCGAGAAAGTGAGTGTAGGCGAGGCTAAGGATGGCTTGCCTTGCCTTGCCTTGCATTGGCATGCCATGCCCAAGTTGTGGCCTACACCAAGCCATTCAAGCCATGCGTTGCCTTACCTTGGAATTGCTCATCATCCAATGCATTCCGAGAAAGTGAGTGTAGGCGAGGCTAAGGATGGCTTGCCTCGCCTTGCCTTGGCATGCCGTGCCCATGATGTGGCCTTGACCAAGCCATTCAAGCCATGCGTTGCCTTCGCCTTGGCATGCCGTGGCCTTGCCTCGCCATGCGATGCATTCCGACAAAGTGACGCGAAGCGGAAGCCTATCATGGCGTAAAAATGTCGACAAAATTTTTCGACATTTGAATAATGGGGTTTGACAAGGTTTGAAAAATTCAATACAAATGGTAGGCTTGAATGTCGACAAAGTGACGCGAAGCGGAAGCCTACCACGGCGTAAAAATGTCGACAGAATTTTTCGGACCTTGTCCTGCCATGGGCTGCGCGCAGCATGCCGGCAGCCTGTGCGCAGCGTGCGCACAGCATGTCGGCAGCGTGCGCGCTGCTGAGACTGTCGACAGAAATTTTCGAAACTTGTCCTGCCATGCGCGCGCGCAGCGTGCGCACAGCATGCCGGCAGCGTGCGCACAGCATGCCGGCAGCGTGCGCGCACCATGCCGGCAGCGTGCGCGCAGCTTGCGCGCAGCGTGCTGATTCTGTCGACAGTGAGGCTAGCGAAACTTGTCCTGCCATGGCGTGCGCGCAGCCTGTGCGCGCAGCTTGCGCATCTGTCGACAGTGAGGCTAGCGAACTTGTCCTGCCATGGCATGCGCTGTGCGCAGCCTGTGCGCAGCGTGCGCGCAGCTTGCGCATCTGTCGACAGTGAGGCTAGCGAAACTTGTCCTGCCATGGCATGCGCGGCGCCTGCGCGCAGCCTGCGCGCAGCATGCGCACAACATGCGCACAGGCTGTGCGCAGCGTGCGCGGAGCTTGCGCGCAGCTTGCGCATCTGTCGACAGTGAGGCTAGCGAAACTTGTCCTGCCATGGCATGCGCGCAGCGTGCGCGCAGTCTGTGCGCAGCATGCGCGCAGCCTGTGCGCAGCGTGCGCGCAGCTTGCGCATCTGTCGACAGTGAGGCTAGCGAAACTTGTCCTGCCATGGCATGCGCGCAGTCTGCGCGCAGCATGCGCGCAGCCTGCGCGCAGCATGTGCGCAGCATGCCGGCAGCATGGTTCCAGGTTTTTTCAAATGTCGACAGAATTTTTCAAATCTTGTCAAACCCCGTTTTTATTGAAATTTCCTCGCACAATAAGCTCCCCATAAGTAGTCTATGATTTTTAGGACCTTCTCCAACTTACAAAACTAAAAAATTCCTCCCGGATTTGTTTTAATGATTTTTTCAATTTTACGACTTCTAAAAATAATAAAAAATACTTCCCGACTTCAAAAATTTATGAAACTTTTTCCCATCATAGATTGCATGTTTCTTAGTATCCCTGCAAAAAATCACGTCCAAATACCTTGTATTGAATTATTTAGAGCCCATTATGACTCCTCGCGCATAGGTGATGTCTCTTCCTGTCAAAGGGCTAAATGCATAAAATGCTATATAGGGGGGTGTGTGTTGCCTGCATATGCATGGCAGCCCATGCCTTCCTAGCTGCAGCCCCCTTCCCCCACGCCACACCCATGTCATGTTGCCTCGATATGTTGCCTCGGTATTATGGGTTTGGTGTCGGGGTCGGGGGGCTGCCACCCATGGCGGTGGTGGCCGGAATCCGGCCGCCGCCACCACGCCGCCGCCATGGGTGAGGGAGGAAAAAAAAGGCGTGGAAAGTTGCGAAATGGGGTTGTCTAGGCTTTTTTTTGGCATGGGAGAGCATGGAGTGCTAGGAACTCCTTCTCAAATGCACGGGCATGTCGACCACAACCTCATTTCGCAACAACAACCACTCGTGTGGGGTGGCGGTGGGTGGATAGTCGCGGATTGGGGCTTGCCAAGCCAATGTTTTCAAAAAATTTCATCAAAATTAAAAACAAATGTTTTGTTGCCTTCGGATTTGTGGGCGAGCGGCGAGTCGGAGTGGAGCCGGTAAAGTTTAACCTCGGTGTGCACGGTTGTTTTTAGAAACTCAATCCAATGCCGGGGACGTTGAAAGTGACGCTCTTATGAGTTGCAAACCCGCAAGATT
>NW_028276882.1:127500-130000 GCF_965620075.1 Prunus avium
TGGGGTTTGACAAGGTTTGAAAAATTCAATACAAATGGTAGGCTTGAATGTCGACAAAGTGACGCGAAGCGGAAGCCTACCACGGCGTAAAAATGTCGACAGAATTTTTCGGACCTTGTCCTGCCATGGGCTGCGCGCAGCATGCCGGCAGCCTGTGCGCAGCGTGCGCACAGCATGTCGGCAGCGTGCGCGCTGCTGAGACTGTCGACAGAAATTTTCGAAACTTGTCCTGCCATGCGCGCGCGCAGCGTGCGCACAGCATGCCGGCAGCGTGCGCACAGCATGCCGGCAGCGTGCGCGCACCATGCCGGCAGCGTGCGCGCAGCTTGCGCGCAGCGTGCTGATTCTGTCGACAGTGAGGCTAGCGAAACTTGTCCTGCCATGGCGTGCGCGCAGCCTGTGCGCGCAGCTTGCGCATCTGTCGACAGTGAGGCTAGCGAACTTGTCCTGCCATGGCATGCGCTGTGCGCAGCCTGTGCGCAGCGTGCGCGCAGCTTGCGCATCTGTCGACAGTGAGGCTAGCGAAACTTGTCCTGCCATGGCATGCGCGGCGCCTGCGCGCAGCCTGCGCGCAGCATGCGCACAACATGCGCACAGGCTGTGCGCAGCGTGCGCGGAGCTTGCGCGCAGCTTGCGCATCTGTCGACAGTGAGGCTAGCGAAACTTGTCCTGCCATGGCATGCGCGCAGCGTGCGCGCAGTCTGTGCGCAGCATGCGCGCAGCCTGTGCGCAGCGTGCGCGCAGCTTGCGCATCTGTCGACAGTGAGGCTAGCGAAACTTGTCCTGCCATGGCATGCGCGCAGTCTGCGCGCAGCATGCGCGCAGCCTGCGCGCAGCATGTGCGCAGCATGCCGGCAGCATGGTTCCAGGTTTTTTCAAATGTCGACAGAATTTTTCAAATCTTGTCAAACCCCGTTTTTATTGAAATTTCCTCGCACAATAAGCTCCCCATAAGTAGTCTATGATTTTTAGGACCTTCTCCAACTTACAAAACTAAAAAATTCCTCCCGGATTTGTTTTAATGATTTTTTCAATTTTACGACTTCTAAAAATAATAAAAAATACTTCCCGACTTCAAAAATTTATGAAACTTTTTCCCATCATAGATTGCATGTTTCTTAGTATCCCTGCAAAAAATCACGTCCAAATACCTTGTATTGAATTATTTAGAGCCCATTATGACTCCTCGCGCATAGGTGATGTCTCTTCCTGTCAAAGGGCTAAATGCATAAAATGCTATATAGGGGGGTGTGTGTTGCCTGCATATGCATGGCAGCCCATGCCTTCCTAGCTGCAGCCCCCTTCCCCCACGCCACACCCATGTCATGTTGCCTCGATATGTTGCCTCGGTATTATGGGTTTGGTGTCGGGGTCGGGGGGCTGCCACCCATGGCGGTGGTGGCCGGAATCCGGCCGCCGCCACCACGCCGCCGCCATGGGTGAGGGAGGAAAAAAAAGGCGTGGAAAGTTGCGAAATGGGGTTGTCTAGGCTTTTTTTTGGCATGGGAGAGCATGGAGTGCTAGGAACTCCTTCTCAAATGCACGGGCATGTCGACCACAACCTCATTTCGCAACAACAACCACTCGTGTGGGGTGGCGGTGGGTGGATAGTCGCGGATTGGGGCTTGCCAAGCCAATGTTTTCAAAAAATTTCATCAAAATTAAAAACAAATGTTTTGTTGCCTTCGGATTTGTGGGCGAGCGGCGAGTCGGAGTGGAGCCGGTAAAGTTTAACCTCGGTGTGCACGGTTGTTTTTAGAAACTCAATCCAATGCCGGGGACGTTGAAAGTGACGCTCTTATGAGTTGCAAACCCGCAAGATTTAAAGAACCTTTTCAAAACAATTTCAAACCAACAAGATTTAAAAACAGAAATTTTCATCAAAATGAAAAACAAATGTTTTGTTGCCTTCGGACTAGTGGGCGAGCGGCGAGTCGGAGTGGAGCCGGTAAAGTTTAACCTCGGTGTGCACGGTTGTTTTTAGAAACTCAATCCAATGCCGGGGACGTTGAAAGTGACGCTCTTATGAGTTGCAAACCCACTAGATTTAAAGAACCTTTTCAAAACAATTTCAAACCAACAAAATTAAAAACAAATGTTTCGTTGCAAACAAATTGTGGGCGAGCGGCGAGTCGGAGTGGAGCCGGTAAAGTTTAACCTCGGTGTGCACGGTTGTTTTTAGAAACTCAATCCAATACCGGGGACGTTGAAAGTGACGCTCTTATGAGTTGCAAACCCACAAGATTTTAAAAACTTTTTGAAAATGTTTCTTCTAAATGACACATTTTGATCCTTGGCAAGTGCTCAATCCGTAACTATCCAATCACCGCCACACCACACCGGTCGGGAGTGTGTGAATGGTGTGCTTCCCGGGGTTGGCATAGATAATCTTTCGCATCGACAATCTTTTGCATGCGAGGGAATGTCTATGCCAACCCCGGGAAGCACACCATTCACCCACTAGTTGTGGGCGACGATGGGTTGGCTTCAAATGAATTTT
>NW_028276882.1:150000-152500 GCF_965620075.1 Prunus avium
CTGTCGACAGTGAGGCTAGCGAAACTTGTCCTGCCATGGCGTGCGCGCAGCCTGTGCGCGCAGCTTGCGCATCTGTCGACAGTGAGGCTAGCGAACTTGTCCTGCCATGGCATGCGCTGTGCGCAGCCTGTGCGCAGCGTGCGCGCAGCTTGCGCATCTGTCGACAGTGAGGCTAGCGAAACTTGTCCTGCCATGGCATGCGCGGCGCCTGCGCGCAGCCTGCGCGCAGCATGCGCACAACATGCGCACAGGCTGTGCGCAGCGTGCGCGGAGCTTGCGCGCAGCTTGCGCATCTGTCGACAGTGAGGCTAGCGAAACTTGTCCTGCCATGGCATGCGCGCAGCGTGCGCGCAGTCTGTGCGCAGCATGCGCGCAGCCTGTGCGCAGCGTGCGCGCAGCTTGCGCATCTGTCGACAGTGAGGCTAGCGAAACTTGTCCTGCCATGGCATGCGCGCAGTCTGCGCGCAGCATGCGCGCAGCCTGCGCGCAGCATGTGCGCAGCATGCCGGCAGCATGGTTCCAGGTTTTTTCAAATGTCGACAGAATTTTTCAAATCTTGTCAAACCCCGTTTTTATTGAAATTTCCTCGCACAATAAGCTCCCCATAAGTAGTCTATGATTTTTAGGACCTTCTCCAACTTACAAAACTAAAAAATTCCTCCCGGATTTGTTTTAATGATTTTTTCAATTTTACGACTTCTAAAAATAATAAAAAATACTTCCCGACTTCAAAAATTTATGAAACTTTTTCCCATCATAGATTGCATGTTTCTTAGTATCCCTGCAAAAAATCACGTCCAAATACCTTGTATTGAATTATTTAGAGCCCATTATGACTCCTCGCGCATAGGTGATGTCTCTTCCTGTCAAAGGGCTAAATGCATAAAATGCTATATAGGGGGGTGTGTGTTGCCTGCATATGCATGGCAGCCCATGCCTTCCTAGCTGCAGCCCCCTTCCCCCACGCCACACCCATGTCATGTTGCCTCGATATGTTGCCTCGGTATTATGGGTTTGGTGTCGGGGTCGGGGGGCTGCCACCCATGGCGGTGGTGGCCGGAATCCGGCCGCCGCCACCACGCCGCCGCCATGGGTGAGGGAGGAAAAAAAAGGCGTGGAAAGTTGCGAAATGGGGTTGTCTAGGCTTTTTTTTGGCATGGGAGAGCATGGAGTGCTAGGAACTCCTTCTCAAATGCACGGGCATGTCGACCACAACCTCATTTCGCAACAACAACCACTCGTGTGGGGTGGCGGTGGGTGGATAGTCGCGGATTGGGGCTTGCCAAGCCAATGTTTTCAAAAAATTTCATCAAAATTAAAAACAAATGTTTTGTTGCCTTCGGATTTGTGGGCGAGCGGCGAGTCGGAGTGGAGCCGGTAAAGTTTAACCTCGGTGTGCACGGTTGTTTTTAGAAACTCAATCCAATGCCGGGGACGTTGAAAGTGACGCTCTTATGAGTTGCAAACCCGCAAGATTTAAAGAACCTTTTCAAAACAATTTCAAACCAACAAGATTTAAAAACAGAAATTTTCATCAAAATGAAAAACAAATGTTTTGTTGCCTTCGGACTAGTGGGCGAGCGGCGAGTCGGAGTGGAGCCGGTAAAGTTTAACCTCGGTGTGCACGGTTGTTTTTAGAAACTCAATCCAATGCCGGGGACGTTGAAAGTGACGCTCTTATGAGTTGCAAACCCACTAGATTTAAAGAACCTTTTCAAAACAATTTCAAACCAACAAAATTAAAAACAAATGTTTCGTTGCAAACAAATTGTGGGCGAGCGGCGAGTCGGAGTGGAGCCGGTAAAGTTTAACCTCGGTGTGCACGGTTGTTTTTAGAAACTCAATCCAATACCGGGGACGTTGAAAGTGACGCTCTTATGAGTTGCAAACCCACAAGATTTTAAAAACTTTTTGAAAATGTTTCTTCTAAATGACACATTTTGATCCTTGGCAAGTGCTCAATCCGTAACTATCCAATCACCGCCACACCACACCGGTCGGGAGTGTGTGAATGGTGTGCTTCCCGGGGTTGGCATAGATAATCTTTCGCATCGACAATCTTTTGCATGCGAGCGAATGTCTATGCCAACCCCGGGAAGCACACCATTCACCCACTAGTTGTGGGCGACGATGGGTTGGCTTCAAATGAATTTTTGCTTGGGGTTGTCCTCGGTATGCTTTTGTGTTGGGAGTACGGCCACCAAACCTTCTCAATGCACGGGTATGTCGAGGATGGCTTTCGGCGGGGTTGATGAAGAAGCTACCCAATTCTCGGCCACACGAACACATGGTGACGATGCGTTGGCTTCAAGTGAGCTTTAGCTTGGGGTTGTCTTCGGTATGCTTTTGTGTTGGGAGTACGGCCACCAAACCTTCTCAATGCACGGGTATGTCGAGGATGGCTTTCGGCGGAGTTGATGAAGAAGCTAGCAAATTGTTGGCCACTCTCACACGTGTGGGGGTAGGTTGGCTTCGAAAGAAGCTATCCAATCCTCTGAGT
>NW_028276882.1:160000-162500 GCF_965620075.1 Prunus avium
ATGGCATGCGCGCAGCCTGCACGCAGCATGCCGGCAGCCTGGTTCCAGGTTTTTTCAAATGTCGACAGAATTTTTCAAACCTTGTCAACCCCCATTTTTATTGAAATTTCCTCGCACAATAAGCTCCCTATAATTAAGTCTATGATTTTTAGGACCTTCTCCAACTTACAAAATGATATTTAGGACCTTGCCTTGCCCTCACATGCCGTGCCCATTCAAGGCATTCCGAGAAAGTGAGGTTATTGGAGGCTTCGGATGGCGTGGCTTGCCTTGCCTTGCATTGGCATGCCATGCCCAAGTTGTGGCCTACACCAAGCCATTCAAGCCATGCGTTGCCTTACCTTGGAATTGCTCATCATCCAATGCATTCCGAGAAAGTGAGTGTAGGCGAGGCTAAGGATGGCTTGCCTTGCCTTGCCTTGCATTGGCATGCCATGCCCAAGTTGTGGCCTACACCAAGCCATTCAAGCCATGCGTTGCCTTACCTTGGAATTGCTCATCATCCAATGCATTCCGAGAAAGTGAGTGTAGGCGAGGCTAAGGATGGCTTGCCTCGCCTTGCCTTGGCATGCCGTGCCCATGATGTGGCCTTGACCAAGCCATTCAAGCCATGCGTTGCCTTCGCCTTGGCATGCCGTGGCCTTGCCTCGCCATGCGATGCATTCCGACAAAGTGACGCGAAGCGGAAGGCCTATCATGGCGTAAAAATGTCGACAAAATTTTTCGACATTTGAATAATGGGGTTTGACAAGGTTTGAAAAATTCAATACAAATGGTAGGCTTGAATGTCGACAAAGTGACGCGAAGCGGAAGCCTACCACGCGTAAAAATGTCGACAGAATTTTTCGGACCTTGTCCTGCCATGGGCCTGCGCGCAGCATGCCGGCAGCCTGTGCGCAGCGTGCGCACAGCATGTCGGCAGCGTGCGCGCTGCTGAGACTGTCGACAGAAATTTTCGAAACTTGTCCTGCCATGCGCGCGCGCAGCGTGCGCACAGCATGCCGGCAGCGTGCGCACAGCATGCCGGCAGCGTGCGCGCACCATGCCGCAGCGTGCGCGCAGCTTGCGCGCAGCGTGCTGATTCTGTCGACAGTGAGGCTAGCGAAACTTGTCCTGCCATGGCGTGCGCGCAGCCTGTGCGCGCAGCTTGCGCATCTGTCGACAGTGAGGCTAGCGAACTTGTCCTGCCATGGCATGCGCTGTGCGCAGCCTGTGCGCAGCGTGCGCGCAGCTTGCGCATCTGTCGACAGTGAGGCTAGCGAAACTTGTCCTGCCATGGCATGCGCGGCGCCTGCGCGCAGCCTGCGCGCAGCATGCGCACAACATGCGCACAGGCTGTGCGCAGCGTGCGCGGAGCTTGCGCGCAGCTGCGCATCCTGTCGACAGTGAGGCTAGCGAAACTTGTCCCTGCCATGGCATGCGCGCAGCGTGCGCGCAGTCTGTGCGCAGCATGCGCGCAGCCTGTGCGCAGCGTGCGCGCAGCTTGCGCATCTGTCGACAGTGAGGCTAGCGAAACTTGTCCTGCCATGGCATGCGCGCAGTCTGCGCGCAGCATGCGCGCAGCCTGCGCGCAGCATGTGCGCAGCATGCCGGCAGCATGGTTCCAGGTTTTTTCAAATGTCGACAGAATTTTTCAAATCTTGTCAAACCCCGTTTTTATTGAAAATTTCCTCGCACAATAAGCTCCCCATAAGTAGTCCTATGATTTTTAGGACCTTCTCCAACTTACAAAACTAAAAAATTCCTCCCGGATTTGTTTTAATGATTTTTTCAATTTTTACGACTTCTAAAAATATAAAAAAATACTTCCCGACTTCAAAAATTTATGAAACTTTTTCCCATCATAGATTGCATGTTTCTTAGTATCCCTGCAAAAAATCACGTCCAAATACCTTGTATTGAATTATTTAGAGCCCATTATGACTCCTCGCGCATAGGTGATGTCTCTTCCTGTCAAAGGGCTAAATGCATAAAATGCTATATAGGGGGGTGTGTGTTGCCTGCATATGCATGCAGCCCATGCCTTCCTAGCTGCAGCCCCCTTCCCCCACGCCACACCATGTCATGTTGCCTCGATATGTTGCCTCGGTATTATGGGTTTGGTGTCGGGGTCGGGGGGCTGCCACCCATGGCGGTGGTGGCCGGAATCCGGCCGCCGCCACCACGCCGCCCGCCATGGGTGAGGGAGGAAAAAAAAGGCGTGGAAAGTTGCGAAATGGGGTTGTCTAGGCTTTTTTTTGGCATGGGAGAGCATGGAGTGCTAGGAACTCCTTCTCAAATGCACGGGCATGTCGACCACAACCTCATTTCGCAACAACAACCACTCGTGTGGGGGTGGCGGTGGGTGGATAGTCGCGGATTGGGGCTTGCCAAGCCAATGTTTTCAAAAAAATTTCATCAAAATTAAAAACAAATGTTTTGTTGCCTTCGGATTTGTGGCGAGCGGCGAGTCGGAGTGGAGCCGGTAAAGTTTAACCTCGGTGTGCACGGTTGTTTTTAG
>NW_028276882.1:205000-207500 GCF_965620075.1 Prunus avium
CTGTCGACAGAAATTTTCGAAACTTGTCCTGCCATGCGCGCGCGCAGCGTGCGCACAGCATGCCGGCAGCGTGCGCACAGCATGCCGGCAGCGTGCGCGCACCATGCCGGCAGCGTGCGCGCAGCTTGCGCGCAGCGTGCTGATTCTGTCGACAGTGAGGCTAGCGAAACTTGTCCTGCCATGGCGTGCGCGCAGCCTGTGCGCGCAGCTTGCGCATCTGTCGACAGTGAGGCTAGCGAACTTGTCCTGCCATGGCATGCGCTGTGCGCAGCCTGTGCGCAGCGTGCGCGCAGCTTGCGCATCTGTCGACAGTGAGGCTAGCGAAACTTGTCCTGCCATGGCATGCGCGGCGCCTGCGCGCAGCCTGCGCGCAGCATGCGCACAACATGCGCACAGGCTGTGCGCAGCGTGCGCGGAGCTTGCGCGCAGCTTGCGCATCTGTCGACAGTGAGGCTAGCGAAACTTGTCCTGCCATGGCATGCGCGCAGCGTGCGCGCAGTCTGTGCGCAGCATGCGCGCAGCCTGTGCGCAGCGTGCGCGCAGCTTGCGCATCTGTCGACAGTGAGGCTAGCGAAACTTGTCCTGCCATGGCATGCGCGCAGTCTGCGCGCAGCATGCGCGCAGCCTGCGCGCAGCATGTGCGCAGCATGCCGGCAGCATGGTTCCAGGTTTTTTCAAATGTCGACAGAATTTTTCAAATCTTGTCAAACCCCGTTTTTATTGAAATTTCCTCGCACAATAAGCTCCCCATAAGTAGTCTATGATTTTTAGGACCTTCTCCAACTTACAAAACTAAAAAATTCCTCCCGGATTTGTTTTAATGATTTTTTCAATTTTACGACTTCTAAAAATAATAAAAAATACTTCCCGACTTCAAAAATTTATGAAACTTTTTCCCATCATAGATTGCATGTTTCTTAGTATCCCTGCAAAAAATCACGTCCAAATACCTTGTATTGAATTATTTAGAGCCCATTATGACTCCTCGCGCATAGGTGATGTCTCTTCCTGTCAAAGGGCTAAATGCATAAAATGCTATATAGGGGGGTGTGTGTTGCCTGCATATGCATGGCAGCCCATGCCTTCCTAGCTGCAGCCCCCTTCCCCCACGCCACACCCATGTCATGTTGCCTCGATATGTTGCCTCGGTATTATGGGTTTGGTGTCGGGGTCGGGGGGCTGCCACCCATGGCGGTGGTGGCCGGAATCCGGCCGCCGCCACCACGCCGCCGCCATGGGTGAGGGAGGAAAAAAAAGGCGTGGAAAGTTGCGAAATGGGGTTGTCTAGGCTTTTTTTTGGCATGGGAGAGCATGGAGTGCTAGGAACTCCTTCTCAAATGCACGGGCATGTCGACCACAACCTCATTTCGCAACAACAACCACTCGTGTGGGGTGGCGGTGGGTGGATAGTCGCGGATTGGGGCTTGCCAAGCCAATGTTTTCAAAAAATTTCATCAAAATTAAAAACAAATGTTTTGTTGCCTTCGGATTTGTGGGCGAGCGGCGAGTCGGAGTGGAGCCGGTAAAGTTTAACCTCGGTGTGCACGGTTGTTTTTAGAAACTCAATCCAATGCCGGGGACGTTGAAAGTGACGCTCTTATGAGTTGCAAACCCGCAAGATTTAAAGAACCTTTTCAAAACAATTTCAAACCAACAAGATTTAAAAACAGAAATTTTCATCAAAATGAAAAACAAATGTTTTGTTGCCTTCGGACTAGTGGGCGAGCGGCGAGTCGGAGTGGAGCCGGTAAAGTTTAACCTCGGTGTGCACGGTTGTTTTTAGAAACTCAATCCAATGCCGGGGACGTTGAAAGTGACGCTCTTATGAGTTGCAAACCCACTAGATTTAAAGAACCTTTTCAAAACAATTTCAAACCAACAAAATTAAAAACAAATGTTTCGTTGCAAACAAATTGTGGGCGAGCGGCGAGTCGGAGTGGAGCCGGTAAAGTTTAACCTCGGTGTGCACGGTTGTTTTTAGAAACTCAATCCAATACCGGGGACGTTGAAAGTGACGCTCTTATGAGTTGCAAACCCACAAGATTTTAAAAACTTTTTGAAAATGTTTCTTCTAAATGACACATTTTGATCCTTGGCAAGTGCTCAATCCGTAACTATCCAATCACCGCCACACCACACCGGTCGGGAGTGTGTGAATGGTGTGCTTCCCGGGGTTGGCATAGATAATCTTTCGCATCGACAATCTTTTGCATGCGAGGGAATGTCTATGCCAACCCCGGGAAGCACACCATTCACCCACTAGTTGTGGGCGACGATGGGTTGGCTTCAAATGAATTTTTGCTTGGGGTTGTCCTCGGTATGCTTTTGTGTTGGGAGTACGGCCACCAAACCTTCTCAATGCACGGGTATGTCGAGGATGGCTTTCGGCGGGGTTGATGAAGAAGCTACCCAATTCTCGGCCACACGAACACATGGTGACGATGCGTTGGCTTCAAGTGAGCTTTAGCTTGGGGTTGTCTTCGGTATGCTTTTGTGTTGG
>NW_028276882.1:237500-240000 GCF_965620075.1 Prunus avium
CATGCCGTGCCCATTCAAGGCATTCCGAGAAAGTGAGGTTATTGGAGGCTTCGGATGGCGTGGCTTGCCTTGCCTTGCATTGGCATGCCATGCCCAAGTTGTGGCCTACACCAAGCCATTCAAGCCATGCGTTGCCTTACCTTGGAATTGCTCATCATCCAATGCATTCCGAGAAAGTGAGTGTAGGCGAGGCTAAGGATGGCTTGCCTTGCCTTGCCTTGCATTGGCATGCCATGCCCAAGTTGTGGCCTACACCAAGCCATTCAAGCCATGCGTTGCCTTACCTTGGAATTGCTCATCATCCAATGCATTCCGAGAAAGTGAGTGTAGGCGAGGCTAAGGATGGCTTGCCTCGCCTTGCCTTGGCATGCCGTGCCCATGATGTGGCCTTGACCAAGCCATTCAAGCCATGCGTTGCCTTCGCCTTGGCATGCCGTGGCCTTGCCTCGCCATGCGATGCATTCCGACAAAGTGACGCGAAGCGGAAGCCTATCATGGCGTAAAAATGTCGACAAAATTTTTCGACATTTGAATAATGGGGTTTGACAAGGTTTGAAAAATTCAATACAAATGGTAGGCTTGAATGTCGACAAAGTGACGCGAAGCGGAAGCCTACCACGGCGTAAAAATGTCGACAGAATTTTTCGGACCTTGTCCTGCCATGGGCTGCGCGCAGCATGCCGGCAGCCTGTGCGCAGCGTGCGCACAGCATGTCGGCAGCGTGCGCGCTGCTGAGACTGTCGACAGAAATTTTCGAAACTTGTCCTGCCATGCGCGCGCGCAGCGTGCGCACAGCATGCCGGCAGCGTGCGCACAGCATGCCGGCAGCGTGCGCGCACCATGCCGGCAGCGTGCGCGCAGCTTGCGCGCAGCGTGCTGATTCTGTCGACAGTGAGGCTAGCGAAACTTGTCCTGCCATGGCGTGCGCGCAGCCTGTGCGCGCAGCTTGCGCATCTGTCGACAGTGAGGCTAGCGAACTTGTCCTGCCATGGCATGCGCTGTGCGCAGCCTGTGCGCAGCGTGCGCGCAGCTTGCGCATCTGTCGACAGTGAGGCTAGCGAAACTTGTCCTGCCATGGCATGCGCGGCGCCTGCGCGCAGCCTGCGCGCAGCATGCGCACAACATGCGCACAGGCTGTGCGCAGCGTGCGCGGAGCTTGCGCGCAGCTTGCGCATCTGTCGACAGTGAGGCTAGCGAAACTTGTCCTGCCATGGCATGCGCGCAGCGTGCGCGCAGTCTGTGCGCAGCATGCGCGCAGCCTGTGCGCAGCGTGCGCGCAGCTTGCGCATCTGTCGACAGTGAGGCTAGCGAAACTTGTCCTGCCATGGCATGCGCGCAGTCTGCGCGCAGCATGCG
Organism: Prunus avium; assembly: GCF_965620075.1. NCBI lineage: Eukaryota > Viridiplantae > Streptophyta > Magnoliopsida > Rosales > Rosaceae > Prunus > Prunus avium. Next base: position 238,857 of record NW_028276882.1, read on the forward strand.
CGCAGCCTGCGCGCAGCATGTGCGCAGCATGCCGGCAGCATGGTTCCAGGTTTTTTCAAATGTCGACAGAATTTTTCAAATCTTGTCAAACCCCGTTTTTATTGAAATTTCCTCGCACAATAAGCTCCCCATAAGTAGTCTATGATTTTTAGGACCTTCTCCAACTTACAAAACTAAAAAATTCCTCCCGGATTTGTTTTAATGATTTTTTCAATTTTACGACTTCTAAAAATAATAAAAAATACTTCCCGACTTCAAAAATTTATGAAACTTTTTCCCATCATAGATTGCATGTTTCTTAGTATCCCTGCAAAAAATCACGTCCAAATACCTTGTATTGAATTATTTAGAGCCCATTATGACTCCTCGCGCATAGGTGATGTCTCTTCCTGTCAAAGGGCTAAATGCATAAAATGCTATATAGGGGGGTGTGTGTTGCCTGCATATGCATGGCAGCCCATGCCTTCCTAGCTGCAGCCCCCTTCCCCCACGCCACACCCATGTCATGTTGCCTCGATATGTTGCCTCGGTATTATGGGTTTGGTGTCGGGGTCGGGGGGCTGCCACCCATGGCGGTGGTGGCCGGAATCCGGCCGCCGCCACCACGCCGCCGCCATGGGTGAGGGAGGAAAAAAAAGGCGTGGAAAGTTGCGAAATGGGGTTGTCTAGGCTTTTTTTTGGCATGGGAGAGCATGGAGTGCTAGGAACTCCTTCTCAAATGCACGGGCATGTCGACCACAACCTCATTTCGCAACAACAACCACTCGTGTGGGGTGGCGGTGGGTGGATAGTCGCGGATTGGGGCTTGCCAAGCCAATGTTTTCAAAAAATTTCATCAAAATTAAAAACAAATGTTTTGTTGCCTTCGGATTTGTGGGCGAGCGGCGAGTCGGAGTGGAGCCGGTAAAGTTTAACCTCGGTGTGCACGGTTGTTTTTAGAAACTCAATCCAATGCCGGGGACGTTGAAAGTGACGCTCTTATGAGTTGCAAACCCGCAAGATTTAAAGAACCTTTTCAAAACAATTTCAAACCAACAAGATTTAAAAACAGAAATTTTCATCAAAATGAAAAACAAATGTTTTGTTGCCTTCGGACTAGTGGGCGAGCGGCGAGTCGGAGTGGAGCCGGTAAAGTTTAACCTCG
>NW_028276882.1:260000-262500 GCF_965620075.1 Prunus avium
ATGGCTTGCCTCGCCTTGCCTTGGCATGCCGTGCCCATGATGTGGCCTTGACCAAGCCATTCAAGCCATGCGTTGCCTTCGCCTTGGCATGCCGTGGCCTTGCCTCGCCATGCGATGCATTCCGACAAAGTGACGCGAAGCGGAAGCCTATCATGGCGTAAAAATGTCGACAAAATTTTTCGACATTTGAATAATGGGGTTTGACAAGGTTTGAAAAATTCAATACAAATGGTAGGCTTGAATGTCGACAAAGTGACGCGAAGCGGAAGCCTACCACGGCGTAAAAATGTCGACAGAATTTTTCGGACCTTGTCCTGCCATGGGCTGCGCGCAGCATGCCGGCAGCCTGTGCGCTGCTGAGACTGTCGACAGAAATTTTCGAAACTTGTCCTGCCATGCGCGCGCGCAGCGTGCGCACAGCATGCCGGCAGCGTGCGCACAGCATGCCGGCAGCGTGCGCGCACCATGCCGGCAGCGTGCGCGCAGCTTGCGCGCAGCGTGCTGATTCTGTCGACAGTGAGGCTAGCGAAACTTGTCCTGCCATGGCGTGCGCGCAGCCTGTGCGCGCAGCTTGCGCATCTGTCGACAGTGAGGCTAGCGAACTTGTCCTGCCATGGCATGCGCTGTGCGCAGCCTGTGCGCAGCGTGCGCGCAGCTTGCGCATCTGTCGACAGTGAGGCTAGCGAAACTTGTCCTGCCATGGCATGCGCGGCGCCTGCGCGCAGCCTGCGCGCAGCATGCGCACAACATGCGCACAGGCTGTGCGCAGCGTGCGCGGAGCTTGCGCGCAGCTTGCGCATCTGTCGACAGTGAGGCTAGCGAAACTTGTCCTGCCATGGCATGCGCGCAGCGTGCGCGCAGTCTGTGCGCAGCATGCGCGCAGCCTGTGCGCAGCGTGCGCGCAGCTTGCGCATCTGTCGACAGTGAGGCTAGCGAAACTTGTCCTGCCATGGCATGCGCGCAGTCTGCGCGCAGCATGCGCGCAGCCTGCGCGCAGCATGTGCGCAGCATGCCGGCAGCATGGTTCCAGGTTTTTTCAAATGTCGACAGAATTTTTCAAATCTTGTCAAACCCCGTTTTTATTGAAATTTCCTCGCACAATAAGCTCCCCATAAGTAGTCTATGATTTTTAGGACCTTCTCCAACTTACAAAACTAAAAAATTCCTCCCGGATTTGTTTTAATGATTTTTTCAATTTTACGACTTCTAAAAATAATAAAAAATACTTCCCGACTTCAAAAATTTATGAAACTTTTTCCCATCATAGATTGCATGTTTCTTAGTATCCCTGCAAAAAATCACGTCCAAATACCTTGTATTGAATTATTTAGAGCCCATTATGACTCCTCGCGCATAGGTGATGTCTCTTCCTGTCAAAGGGCTAAATGCATAAAATGCTATATAGGGGGGTGTGTGTTGCCTGCATATGCATGGCAGCCCATGCCTTCCTAGCTGCAGCCCCCTTCCCCCACGCCACACCCATGTCATGTTGCCTCGATATGTTGCCTCGGTATTATGGGTTTGGTGTCGGGGTCGGGGGGCTGCCACCCATGGCGGTGGTGGCCGGAATCCGGCCGCCGCCACCACGCCGCCGCCATGGGTGAGGGAGGAAAAAAAAGGCGTGGAAAGTTGCGAAATGGGGTTGTCTAGGCTTTTTTTTGGCATGGGAGAGCATGGAGTGCTAGGAACTCCTTCTCAAATGCACGGGCATGTCGACCACAACCTCATTTCGCAACAACAACCACTCGTGTGGGGTGGCGGTGGGTGGATAGTCGCGGATTGGGGCTTGCCAAGCCAATGTTTTCAAAAAATTTCATCAAAATTAAAAACAAATGTTTTGTTGCCTTCGGATTTGTGGGCGAGCGGCGAGTCGGAGTGGAGCCGGTAAAGTTTAACCTCGGTGTGCACGGTTGTTTTTAGAAACTCAATCCAATGCCGGGGACGTTGAAAGTGACGCTCTTATGAGTTGCAAACCCGCAAGATTTAAAGAACCTTTTCAAAACAATTTCAAACCAACAAGATTTAAAAACAGAAATTTTCATCAAAATGAAAAACAAATGTTTTGTTGCCTTCGGACTAGTGGGCGAGCGGCGAGTCGGAGTGGAGCCGGTAAAGTTTAACCTCGGTGTGCACGGTTGTTTTTAGAAACTCAATCCAATGCCGGGGACGTTGAAAGTGACGCTCTTATGAGTTGCAAACCCACTAGATTTAAAGAACCTTTTCAAAACAATTTCAAACCAACAAAATTAAAAACAAATGTTTCGTTGCAAACAAATTGTGGGCGAGCGGCGAGTCGGAGTGGAGCCGGTAAAGTTTAACCTCGGTGTGCACGGTTGTTTTTAGAAACTCAATCCAATACCGGGGACGTTGAAAGTGACGCTCTTATGAGTTGCAAACCCACAAGATTTTAAAAACTTTTTGAAAATGTTTCTTCTAAATGACACATTTTGATCCTTGGCAAGTGCTCAATCCGTAACTATCCAATCACCGCCACACCACA
>NW_028276882.1:282500-285000 GCF_965620075.1 Prunus avium
GCTGCTGAGACTGTCGACAGAAATTTTCGAAACTTGTCCTGCCATGCGCGCGCGCAGCGTGCGCACAGCATGCCGGCAGCGTGCGCACAGCATGCCGGCAGCGTGCGCGCACCATGCCGGCAGCGTGCGCGCAGCTTGCGCGCAGCGTGCTGATTCTGTCGACAGTGAGGCTAGCGAAACTTGTCCTGCCATGGCGTGCGCGCAGCCTGTGCGCGCAGCTTGCGCATCTGTCGACAGTGAGGCTAGCGAACTTGTCCTGCCATGGCATGCGCTGTGCGCAGCCTGTGCGCAGCGTGCGCGCAGCTTGCGCATCTGTCGACAGTGAGGCTAGCGAAACTTGTCCTGCCATGGCATGCGCGGCGCCTGCGCGCAGCCTGCGCGCAGCATGCGCACAACATGCGCACAGGCTGTGCGCAGCGTGCGCGGAGCTTGCGCGCAGCTTGCGCATCTGTCGACAGTGAGGCTAGCGAAACTTGTCCTGCCATGGCATGCGCGCAGCGTGCGCGCAGTCTGTGCGCAGCATGCGCGCAGCCTGTGCGCAGCGTGCGCGCAGCTTGCGCATCTGTCGACAGTGAGGCTAGCGAAACTTGTCCTGCCATGGCATGCGCGCAGTCTGCGCGCAGCATGCGCGCAGCCTGCGCGCAGCATGTGCGCAGCATGCCGGCAGCATGGTTCCAGGTTTTTTCAAATGTCGACAGAATTTTTCAAATCTTGTCAAACCCCGTTTTTATTGAAATTTCCTCGCACAATAAGCTCCCCATAAGTAGTCTATGATTTTTAGGACCTTCTCCAACTTACAAAACTAAAAAATTCCTCCCGGATTTGTTTTAATGATTTTTTCAATTTTACGACTTCTAAAAATAATAAAAAATACTTCCCGACTTCAAAAATTTATGAAACTTTTTCCCATCATAGATTGCATGTTTCTTAGTATCCCTGCAAAAAATCACGTCCAAATACCTTGTATTGAATTATTTAGAGCCCATTATGACTCCTCGCGCATAGGTGATGTCTCTTCCTGTCAAAGGGCTAAATGCATAAAATGCTATATAGGGGGGTGTGTGTTGCCTGCATATGCATGGCAGCCCATGCCTTCCTAGCTGCAGCCCCCTTCCCCCACGCCACACCCATGTCATGTTGCCTCGATATGTTGCCTCGGTATTATGGGTTTGGTGTCGGGGTCGGGGGGCTGCCACCCATGGCGGTGGTGGCCGGAATCCGGCCGCCGCCACCACGCCGCCGCCATGGGTGAGGGAGGAAAAAAAAGGCGTGGAAAGTTGCGAAATGGGGTTGTCTAGGCTTTTTTTTGGCATGGGAGAGCATGGAGTGCTAGGAACTCCTTCTCAAATGCACGGGCATGTCGACCACAACCTCATTTCGCAACAACAACCACTCGTGTGGGGTGGCGGTGGGTGGATAGTCGCGGATTGGGGCTTGCCAAGCCAATGTTTTCAAAAAATTTCATCAAAATTAAAAACAAATGTTTTGTTGCCTTCGGATTTGTGGGCGAGCGGCGAGTCGGAGTGGAGCCGGTAAAGTTTAACCTCGGTGTGCACGGTTGTTTTTAGAAACTCAATCCAATGCCGGGGACGTTGAAAGTGACGCTCTTATGAGTTGCAAACCCGCAAGATTTAAAGAACCTTTTCAAAACAATTTCAAACCAACAAGATTTAAAAACAGAAATTTTCATCAAAATGAAAAACAAATGTTTTGTTGCCTTCGGACTAGTGGGCGAGCGGCGAGTCGGAGTGGAGCCGGTAAAGTTTAACCTCGGTGTGCACGGTTGTTTTTAGAAACTCAATCCAATGCCGGGGACGTTGAAAGTGACGCTCTTATGAGTTGCAAACCCACTAGATTTAAAGAACCTTTTCAAAACAATTTCAAACCAACAAAATTAAAAACAAATGTTTCGTTGCAAACAAATTGTGGGCGAGCGGCGAGTCGGAGTGGAGCCGGTAAAGTTTAACCTCGGTGTGCACGGTTGTTTTTAGAAACTCAATCCAATACCGGGGACGTTGAAAGTGACGCTCTTATGAGTTGCAAACCCACAAGATTTTAAAAACTTTTTGAAAATGTTTCTTCTAAATGACACATTTTGATCCTTGGCAAGTGCTCAATCCGTAACTATCCAATCACCGCCACACCACACCGGTCGGGAGTGTGTGAATGGTGTGCTTCCCGGGGTTGGCATAGATAATCTTTCGCATCGACAATCTTTTGCATGCGAGGGAATGTCTATGCCAACCCCGGGAAGCACACCATTCACCCACTAGTTGTGGGCGACGATGGGTTGGCTTCAAATGAATTTTTGCTTGGGGTTGTCCTCGGTATGCTTTTGTGTTGGGAGTACGGCCACCAAACCTTCTCAATGCACGGGTATGTCGAGGATGGCTTTCGGCGGGGTTGATGAAGAAGCTACCCAATTCTCGGCCACACGAACACATGGTGACGATGCGTTGGCTTCAAGTGAGCTTTAGCTTGGGGTTGTCTTCGGTATGCT
>NW_028276882.1:315000-317500 GCF_965620075.1 Prunus avium
ATGCCGTGCCCATTCAAGGCATTCCGAGAAAGTGAGGTTATTGGAGGCTTCGGATGGCGTGGCTTGCCTTGCCTTGCATTGGCATGCCATGCCCAAGTTGTGGCCTACACCAAGCCATTCAAGCCATGCGTTGCCTTACCTTGGAATTGCTCATCATCCAATGCATTCCGAGAAAGTGAGTGTAGGCGAGGCTAAGGATGGCTTGCCTTGCCTTGCCTTGCATTGGCATGCCATGCCCAAGTTGTGGCCTACACCAAGCCATTCAAGCCATGCGTTGCCTTACCTTGGAATTGCTCATCATCCAATGCATTCCGAGAAAGTGAGTGTAGGCGAGGCTAAGGATGGCTTGCCTCGCCTTGCCTTGGCATGCCGTGCCCATGATGTGGCCTTGACCAAGCCATTCAAGCCATGCGTTGCCTTCGCCTTGGCATGCCGTGGCCTTGCCTCGCCATGCGATGCATTCCGACAAAGTGACGCGAAGCGGAAGCCTATCATGGCGTAAAAATGTCGACAAAATTTTTCGACATTTGAATAATGGGGTTTGACAAGGTTTGAAAAATTCAATACAAATGGTAGGCTTGAATGTCGACAAAGTGACGCGAAGCGGAAGCCTACCACGGCGTAAAAATGTCGACAGAATTTTTCGGACCTTGTCCTGCCATGGGCTGCGCGCAGCATGCCGGCAGCCTGTGCGCAGCGTGCGCACAGCATGTCGGCAGCGTGCGCGCTGCTGAGACTGTCGACAGAAATTTTCGAAACTTGTCCTGCCATGCGCGCGCGCAGCGTGCGCACAGCATGCCGGCAGCGTGCGCACAGCATGCCGGCAGCGTGCGCGCACCATGCCGGCAGCGTGCGCGCAGCTTGCGCGCAGCGTGCTGATTCTGTCGACAGTGAGGCTAGCGAAACTTGTCCTGCCATGGCGTGCGCGCAGCCTGTGCGCGCAGCTTGCGCATCTGTCGACAGTGAGGCTAGCGAACTTGTCCTGCCATGGCATGCGCTGTGCGCAGCCTGTGCGCAGCGTGCGCGCAGCTTGCGCATCTGTCGACAGTGAGGCTAGCGAAACTTGTCCTGCCATGGCATGCGCGGCGCCTGCGCGCAGCCTGCGCGCAGCATGCGCACAACATGCGCACAGGCTGTGCGCAGCGTGCGCGGAGCTTGCGCGCAGCTTGCGCATCTGTCGACAGTGAGGCTAGCGAAACTTGTCCTGCCATGGCATGCGCGCAGCGTGCGCGCAGTCTGTGCGCAGCATGCGCGCAGCCTGTGCGCAGCGTGCGCGCAGCTTGCGCATCTGTCGACAGTGAGGCTAGCGAAACTTGTCCTGCCATGGCATGCGCGCAGTCTGCGCGCAGCATGCGCGCAGCCTGCGCGCAGCATGTGCGCAGCATGCCGGCAGCATGGTTCCAGGTTTTTTCAAATGTCGACAGAATTTTTCAAATCTTGTCAAACCCCGTTTTTATTGAAATTTCCTCGCACAATAAGCTCCCCATAAGTAGTCTATGATTTTTAGGACCTTCTCCAACTTACAAAACTAAAAAATTCCTCCCGGATTTGTTTTAATGATTTTTTCAATTTTACGACTTCTAAAAATAATAAAAAATACTTCCCGACTTCAAAAATTTATGAAACTTTTTCCCATCATAGATTGCATGTTTCTTAGTATCCCTGCAAAAAATCACGTCCAAATACCTTGTATTGAATTATTTAGAGCCCATTATGACTCCTCGCGCATAGGTGATGTCTCTTCCTGTCAAAGGGCTAAATGCATAAAATGCTATATAGGGGGGTGTGTGTTGCCTGCATATGCATGGCAGCCCATGCCTTCCTAGCTGCAGCCCCCTTCCCCCACGCCACACCCATGTCATGTTGCCTCGATATGTTGCCTCGGTATTATGGGTTTGGTGTCGGGGTCGGGGGGCTGCCACCCATGGCGGTGGTGGCCGGAATCCGGCCGCCGCCACCACGCCGCCGCCATGGGTGAGGGAGGAAAAAAAAGGCGTGGAAAGTTGCGAAATGGGGTTGTCTAGGCTTTTTTTTGGCATGGGAGAGCATGGAGTGCTAGGAACTCCTTCTCAAATGCACGGGCATGTCGACCACAACCTCATTTCGCAACAACAACCACTCGTGTGGGGTGGCGGTGGGTGGATAGTCGCGGATTGGGGCTTGCCAAGCCAATGTTTTCAAAAAATTTCATCAAAATTAAAAACAAATGTTTTGTTGCCTTCGGATTTGTGGGCGAGCGGCGAGTCGGAGTGGAGCCGGTAAAGTTTAACCTCGGTGTGCACGGTTGTTTTTAGAAACTCAATCCAATGCCGGGGACGTTGAAAGTGACGCTCTTATGAGTTGCAAACCCGCAAGATTTAAAGAACCTTTTCAAAACAATTTCAAACCAACAAGATTTAAAAACAGAAATTTTCATCAAAATGAAAAACAAATGTTTTGTTGCCTTCGGACTAGTGGGCGAGCGGCGAGTCGGAGTGGAGCCGGTAAAGTTTAACCTCGG
>NW_028276882.1:337500-340000 GCF_965620075.1 Prunus avium
TGGCTTGCCTCGCCTTGCCTTGGCATGCCGTGCCCATGATGTGGCCTTGACCAAGCCATTCAAGCCATGCGTTGCCTTCGCCTTGGCATGCCGTGGCCTTGCCTCGCCATGCGATGCATTCCGACAAAGTGACGCGAAGCGGAAGCCTATCATGGCGTAAAAATGTCGACAAAATTTTTCGACATTTGAATAATGGGGTTTGACAAGGTTTGAAAAATTCAATACAAATGGTAGGCTTGAATGTCGACAAAGTGACGCGAAGCGGAAGCCTACCACGGCGTAAAAATGTCGACAGAATTTTTCGGACCTTGTCCTGCCATGGGCTGCGCGCAGCATGCCGGCAGCCTGTGCGCAGCGTGCGCACAGCATGTCGGCAGCGTGCGCGCTGCTGAGACTGTCGACAGAAATTTTCGAAACTTGTCCTGCCATGCGCGCGCGCAGCGTGCGCACAGCATGCCGGCAGCGTGCGCACAGCATGCCGGCAGCGTGCGCGCACCATGCCGGCAGCGTGCGCGCAGCTTGCGCGCAGCGTGCTGATTCTGTCGACAGTGAGGCTAGCGAAACTTGTCCTGCCATGGCGTGCGCGCAGCCTGTGCGCGCAGCTTGCGCATCTGTCGACAGTGAGGCTAGCGAACTTGTCCTGCCATGGCATGCGCTGTGCGCAGCCTGTGCGCAGCGTGCGCGCAGCTTGCGCATCTGTCGACAGTGAGGCTAGCGAAACTTGTCCTGCCATGGCATGCGCGGCGCCTGCGCGCAGCCTGCGCGCAGCATGCGCACAACATGCGCACAGGCTGTGCGCAGCGTGCGCGGAGCTTGCGCGCAGCTTGCGCATCTGTCGACAGTGAGGCTAGCGAAACTTGTCCTGCCATGGCATGCGCGCAGCGTGCGCGCAGTCTGTGCGCAGCATGCGCGCAGCCTGTGCGCAGCGTGCGCGCAGCTTGCGCATCTGTCGACAGTGAGGCTAGCGAAACTTGTCCTGCCATGGCATGCGCGCAGTCTGCGCGCAGCATGCGCGCAGCCTGCGCGCAGCATGTGCGCAGCATGCCGGCAGCATGGTTCCAGGTTTTTTCAAATGTCGACAGAATTTTTCAAATCTTGTCAAACCCCGTTTTTATTGAAATTTCCTCGCACAATAAGCTCCCCATAAGTAGTCTATGATTTTTAGGACCTTCTCCAACTTACAAAACTAAAAAATTCCTCCCGGATTTGTTTTAATGATTTTTTCAATTTTACGACTTCTAAAAATAATAAAAAATACTTCCCGACTTCAAAAATTTATGAAACTTTTTCCCATCATAGATTGCATGTTTCTTAGTATCCCTGCAAAAAATCACGTCCAAATACCTTGTATTGAATTATTTAGAGCCCATTATGACTCCTCGCGCATAGGTGATGTCTCTTCCTGTCAAAGGGCTAAATGCATAAAATGCTATATAGGGGGGTGTGTGTTGCCTGCATATGCATGGCAGCCCATGCCTTCCTAGCTGCAGCCCCCTTCCCCCACGCCACACCCATGTCATGTTGCCTCGATATGTTGCCTCGGTATTATGGGTTTGGTGTCGGGGTCGGGGGGCTGCCACCCATGGCGGTGGTGGCCGGAATCCGGCCGCCGCCACCACGCCGCCGCCATGGGTGAGGGAGGAAAAAAAAGGCGTGGAAAGTTGCGAAATGGGGTTGTCTAGGCTTTTTTTTGGCATGGGAGAGCATGGAGTGCTAGGAACTCCTTCTCAAATGCACGGGCATGTCGACCACAACCTCATTTCGCAACAACAACCACTCGTGTGGGGTGGCGGTGGGTGGATAGTCGCGGATTGGGGCTTGCCAAGCCAATGTTTTCAAAAAATTTCATCAAAATTAAAAACAAATGTTTTGTTGCCTTCGGATTTGTGGGCGAGCGGCGAGTCGGAGTGGAGCCGGTAAAGTTTAACCTCGGTGTGCACGGTTGTTTTTAGAAACTCAATCCAATGCCGGGGACGTTGAAAGTGACGCTCTTATGAGTTGCAAACCCGCAAGATTTAAAGAACCTTTTCAAAACAATTTCAAACCAACAAGATTTAAAAACAGAAATTTTCATCAAAATGAAAAACAAATGTTTTGTTGCCTTCGGACTAGTGGGCGAGCGGCGAGTCGGAGTGGAGCCGGTAAAGTTTAACCTCGGTGTGCACGGTTGTTTTTAGAAACTCAATCCAATGCCGGGGACGTTGAAAGTGACGCTCTTATGAGTTGCAAACCCACTAGATTTAAAGAACCTTTTCAAAACAATTTCAAACCAACAAAATTAAAAACAAATGTTTCGTTGCAAACAAATTGTGGGCGAGCGGCGAGTCGGAGTGGAGCCGGTAAAGTTTAACCTCGGTGTGCACGGTTGTTTTTAGAAACTCAATCCAATACCGGGGACGTTGAAAGTGACGCTCTTATGAGTTGCAAACCCACAAGATTTTAAAAACTTTTTGAAAATGTTTCTTCTAAATGACACATTTTGATCCTTGGCAAGTGCTCA
>NW_028276882.1:360000-365000 GCF_965620075.1 Prunus avium
AGCCTGTGCGCAGCGTGCGCACAGCATGTCGGCAGCGTGCGCGCTGCTGAGACTGTCGACAGAAATTTTCGAAACTTGTCCTGCCATGCGCGCGCGCAGCGTGCGCACAGCATGCCGGCAGCGTGCGCACAGCATGCCGGCAGCGTGCGCGCACCATGCCGGCAGCGTGCGCGCAGCTTGCGCGCAGCGTGCTGATTCTGTCGACAGTGAGGCTAGCGAAACTTGTCCTGCCATGGCGTGCGCGCAGCCTGTGCGCGCAGCTTGCGCATCTGTCGACAGTGAGGCTAGCGAACTTGTCCTGCCATGGCATGCGCTGTGCGCAGCCTGTGCGCAGCGTGCGCGCAGCTTGCGCATCTGTCGACAGTGAGGCTAGCGAAACTTGTCCTGCCATGGCATGCGCGGCGCCTGCGCGCAGCCTGCGCGCAGCATGCGCACAACATGCGCACAGGCTGTGCGCAGCGTGCGCGGAGCTTGCGCGCAGCTTGCGCATCTGTCGACAGTGAGGCTAGCGAAACTTGTCCTGCCATGTGTCACGGATCGCACTGGAGCGTGTGCTTTCGTGACTCCGTTGGGACATCCATGCGCTTATGAGGTAGTCCAAGTGTGGAAGGGGCAAGGACTTAAGAGCTAGAATGGTTGGTGTTGGCCGGGTTGTGCGTGTGAGGGGTATTTTGGGTATTTCGGAAGGTTACGGGAGGAACCTGAAGAAACTCAGAACACGAAAGATGTTCGTAATGACGAGATACACGCTATGCAACTGACGGTTCGCCATTCGGAGTTCGTACGAAGAAGTTATGCCCAATTATGACTCCTCGTGCATAGGTGATGTTCCCTCCTGGCAGAAGGCTAAATGCATAAAATGCTATATAGGGGGTGACATGGTGTCATGCTCTCCACCACCCCTGGTGCTTACACCCTTGTGGCACTAAGCGAGCATCCTTATGACATTGGAGGTAGTCATAAGGGCGGGCATGAGATTGTTGAAGGATAATCTATGTCTCCGAGGGAAAGGACTTCCCGAGGACAGTACGAACACGCGGGGCCGTTCGTATTGCGCATCGTTGGAAAGAGTGAGGTCAACGTATGGCATTCGCTATGCCGTCGGCTAGCGAGGCATTTGACGAGACTCGATGGACTTGGCTTGGGTTCGGCCTTGTCCAAGATGGAAGGAAGATATTCGGATGCCGGTACGCATGGGTTGCGACCCCATGCAAAGCATAGATGGTTATGTGGGACATTCGGAATACATATGTCGCCAAGGCTTGGGCGACATGCGAGCGTGACAGCTTGCGTGGATAGCTTGAGGATGTGGGCTATCGTGGTTGCTAACGGATGACCGACAGAAGTGTGGGTAAACCGATGGTGTGTTGGATCGCTATGTCTCGACTCGGACATGAGCGAGCCACGAGTTTGGCATGCGACGTGGTCGATGCAGTTGACGTGTCTTATGCAACGCTTGATGTATGGGCGTCGAGGGTTCGTTGCCGGATGCGGGGTGATTGTGTTGTCACAAGGAAGTGTGACTCGTTGTCTAGCTATGGGGCTTGGCGCCTATGGGAGACGACACATGATGGTGAACCTCTCGCGGAGTTGTGAGAGTCATGAAGTGGGGAGAAGGCTGACTGGGATTCGAAGGGATCCTGGGCCGCACGGGAGCGTTTGTGCGAGCGAAATCTGTGATTTGCTTCCGCCGCGCCGCGTCGCACGCTCGTCCCGTGACAAGTGGTATCAGAGCCGATCGATTTAGATGGTGGCTTCTGCTCAAACGATTCGCACCTTGGGTACAAACAGTGAAGCTCTGATCCCGTGACAAGTGGTATCAGAGCCGATCGATTCCGAAGGTGGTTTCTGTGTGAGGGACTCGTACCTAGAAGAGATTGGTGATGGAGGAACTTTGATAGCAAGGTAGCATGTCATTTCCTGTGATGGGTAGTGGACTTGCGAAGTTGGAAGAAGACCCCAACGTCACTGTGGATGATTGTTGGAATCAGGTTGTGTGACGGTTGTTGGAAACCCGTCCTGGTGCTGGATCCTATGGAAGGGTGAAGGTATCCAAAAGTTTGTCTCGAAGTTGTGAGAAGACATCAAGCAGGATGACTCTAAGATGGGGGATGATGGTTGGTTTTGCTGCTCGGTTGCCTAGTTTTCTAATCCGTGCACCAAGCGCCCGGAAGTCGGGTAGGCAGGGGTTCTGGCTTGTGACGAAGTGATGTTGCTTGTTCAGTTCAGGATGTGGGGAGGATGGGAGCGCGAGTTTGGTGAGAGTGTCAAAGATTGGCTTATACTCGAACTATAGCATACCATTGAAGGTTGTGGTAAACCGAGTTGGTGACATGGGTTGGACGGATGGTGCAAGACCTTTGTTCAGGGAAGAGTTGTGGGAGCTGAAGACCGAAATGGTGCAGTCTTCGAAGGGAGTAAGTCGCTGACGGACTGGGCTCCATTGAGGGAGTGAGTCGCTGACGGGCTAGGCTTTAATGAAGGAGTCACTTAAGTGGTTGCTCTTACAATTGTGGAGGACGTGTGGGTTACGCATAATGTTCGACACAAGGTTGCTAACTAATATTCGGAATGCTGGTGTGTTCCAAAGGTGGATCCCAGAGTTTTCTTGTGAGGATGGTGGCTAAGGACGTAGGATGTCCGCACTTATGGGCATGCAAAGAGTTGGAGTAGCTTTGGGGAGGATGTCTTACTTGTTCCCTTGTGGATGCTGCGGAAGTAGGTTCTGCCAAGTCCAAGTGTGGGCGTTGGTTAGGTGGTTCTACTCGTAGTAGGGAGGATGTCTTACCATGGTGAATTGTGAATGCCTAAGTGTTATGGAGCTAAGCTTCGGAGGCACGTTGACGTGAGGGTGCGTTGACGAGATAAGTGGGGGAGACCCACGAACGCCATTGAGGTATGGCAGCGCATATGCGCAAGGGAGTTGGTGACGATTGTTGGACAAGGAGGTGCGGGACCTTGTTCGGAGGAAAACTGGTAGGAGCTCAAGACCGAAATGGTGCAGTCTTCGAAAAGAGTATGTCGCTGACGGACTAGGCTCTATTGAGGGAGTAAGTCGCTGACGGACTAGGCTTTAATGAAGGAGTCACTTAAGTGGTTGTTCCTACAATTGTTGAGAACAGATGGGTGGGGCACAAGGTTCGACATATGGTTGCTAACTGAGATTTGGAAGAGAGTGTTCCAGAGAGGTGGATCCGGAAGTCTCACTAAAGGCATGGGTTCCGAGGACATGGGGTATGTCCGCACTCGATGGCAGAGGGCCTAAGTGTTGCGGGGCTTTGCTGTGGTGGCACCTCGAGGTGGGGGTGTGCCAACGAGACAAGTAGGGGGAGAACCTCGAATGCCAGGAAGTGGCAGTACAGGAGCACAAACAAATGGAGGTGCCGTGGAGGACACACGGTTGGCTTACGAGTCACACCCAGGTGGGGTGCATCTCTTTGAATGTGGGAAATGTGGAGGTACTTGACCAGCGGGCTATGTGGTTGTTCAGTGGTCGAGTGCGACAAGAGACGGAGGTCTCGGCCTAAAGAGGGAAAGACGTAGGACTTTGAAAGAGAAGTTCAAAAGGGTGAACACAGTGGTGCATTGTGGTCCATGGAGCGAAGAGAAGAGGATATTCCTATATGGTGTTGTTATGCGGCAGTGCAGTGGGCACGTCGACGAGGGCGTCGACACTATCAGTGGGGGAGAATGTCACGGATCGCACTGGAGCGTGTGCTTTCGTGACTCCGTTGGGACATCCATGCGCTTATGAGGTAGTCCAAGTGTGGAAGGGGCAAGGACTTAAGAGCTAGAATGGTTGGTGTTGGCCGGGTTGTGCGTGTGAGGGGTATTTTGGGTATTTCGGAAGGTTACGGGAGGAACCTGAAGAAACTCAGAACACGAAAGATGTTCGTAATGACGAGATACACGCTATGCAACTGACGGTTCGCCATTCGGAGTTCGTACGAAGAAGTTATGCCCAATTATGACTCCTCGTGCATAGGTGATGTTCCCTCCTGGCAGAAGGCTAAATGCATAAAATGCTATATAGGGGGTGACATGGTGTCATGCTCTCCACCACCCCTGGTGCTTACACCCTTGTGGCACTAAGCGAGCATCCTTATGACATTGGAGGTAGTCATAAGGGCGGGCATGAGATTGTTGAAGGATAATCTATGTCTCCGAGGGAAAGGACTTCCCGAGGACAGTACGAACACGCGGGGCCGTTCGTATTGCGCATCGTTGGAAAGAGTGAGGTCAACGTATGGCATTCGCTATGCCGTCGGCTAGCGAGGCATTTGACGAGACTCGATGGACTTGGCTTGGGTTCGGCCTTGTCCAAGATGGAAGGAAGATATTCGGATGCCGGTACGCATGGGTTGCGACCCCATGCAAAGCATAGATGGTTATGTGGGACATTCGGAATACATATGTCGCCAAGGCTTGGGCGACATGCGAGCGTGACAGCTTGCGTGGATAGCTTGAGGATGTGGGCTATCGTGGTTGCTAACGGATGACCGACAGAAGTGTGGGTAAACCGATGGTGTGTTGGATCGCTATGTCTCGACTCGGACATGAGCGAGCCACGAGTTTGGCATGCGACGTGGTCGATGCAGTTGACGTGTCTTATGCAACGCTTGATGTATGGGCGTCGAGGGTTCGTTGCCGGATGCGGGGTGATTGTGTTGTCACAAGGAAGTGTGACTCGTTGTCTAGCTATGGGGCTTGGCGCCTATGGGAGACGACACATGATGGTGAACCTCTCGCGGAGTTGTGAGAGTCATGAAGTGGGGAGAAGGCTGACTGGGATTCGAAGGGATCCTGGGCCGCACGGGAGCGTTTGTGCGAGCGAAATCTGTGATTTGCTTCCGCCGCGCCGCGTCGCACGCTCGTCCCGTGACACATGGCATGCGCGCAGCGTGCGCGCAGTCTGTGCGCAGCATGCGCGCAGCCTGTGCGCAGCGTGCGCGCAACTTGCGCATCTGTCGACAGTGAGGCTAGCGAAACTTGTCCTGCCA
>NW_028276882.1:380000-382500 GCF_965620075.1 Prunus avium
TGCCGGCAGCGTGCGCACAGCATGCCGGCAGCGTGCGCGCACCATGCCGGCAGCGTGCGCGCAGCTTGCGCGCAGCGTGCTGATTCTGTCGACAGTGAGGCTAGCGAAACTTGTCCTGCCATGGCGTGCGCGCAGCCTGTGCGCGCAGCTTGCGCATCTGTCGACAGTGAGGCTAGCGAACTTGTCCTGCCATGGCATGCGCTGTGCGCAGCCTGTGCGCAGCGTGCGCGCAGCTTGCGCATCTGTCGACAGTGAGGCTAGCGAAACTTGTCCTGCCATGGCATGCGCGGCGCCTGCGCGCAGCCTGCGCGCAGCATGCGCACAACATGCGCACAGGCTGTGCGCAGCGTGCGCGGAGCTTGCGCGCAGCTTGCGCATCTGTCGACAGTGAGGCTAGCGAAACTTGTCCTGCCATGGCATGCGCGCAGCGTGCGCGCAGTCTGTGCGCAGCATGCGCGCAGCCTGTGCGCAGCGTGCGCGCAGCTTGCGCATCTGTCGACAGTGAGGCTAGCGAAACTTGTCCTGCCATGGCATGCGCGCAGTCTGCGCGCAGCATGCGCGCAGCCTGCGCGCAGCATGTGCGCAGCATGCCGGCAGCATGGTTCCAGGTTTTTTCAAATGTCGACAGAATTTTTCAAATCTTGTCAAACCCCGTTTTTATTGAAATTTCCTCGCACAATAAGCTCCCCATAAGTAGTCTATGATTTTTAGGACCTTCTCCAACTTACAAAACTAAAAAATTCCTCCCGGATTTGTTTTAATGATTTTTTCAATTTTACGACTTCTAAAAATAATAAAAAATACTTCCCGACTTCAAAAATTTATGAAACTTTTTCCCATCATAGATTGCATGTTTCTTAGTATCCCTGCAAAAAATCACGTCCAAATACCTTGTATTGAATTATTTAGAGCCCATTATGACTCCTCGCGCATAGGTGATGTCTCTTCCTGTCAAAGGGCTAAATGCATAAAATGCTATATAGGGGGGTGTGTGTTGCCTGCATATGCATGGCAGCCCATGCCTTCCTAGCTGCAGCCCCCTTCCCCCACGCCACACCCATGTCATGTTGCCTCGATATGTTGCCTCGGTATTATGGGTTTGGTGTCGGGGTCGGGGGGCTGCCACCCATGGCGGTGGTGGCCGGAATCCGGCCGCCGCCACCACGCCGCCGCCATGGGTGAGGGAGGAAAAAAAAGGCGTGGAAAGTTGCGAAATGGGGTTGTCTAGGCTTTTTTTTGGCATGGGAGAGCATGGAGTGCTAGGAACTCCTTCTCAAATGCACGGGCATGTCGACCACAACCTCATTTCGCAACAACAACCACTCGTGTGGGGTGGCGGTGGGTGGATAGTCGCGGATTGGGGCTTGCCAAGCCAATGTTTTCAAAAAATTTCATCAAAATTAAAAACAAATGTTTTGTTGCCTTCGGATTTGTGGGCGAGCGGCGAGTCGGAGTGGAGCCGGTAAAGTTTAACCTCGGTGTGCACGGTTGTTTTTAGAAACTCAATCCAATGCCGGGGACGTTGAAAGTGACGCTCTTATGAGTTGCAAACCCGCAAGATTTAAAGAACCTTTTCAAAACAATTTCAAACCAACAAGATTTAAAAACAGAAATTTTCATCAAAATGAAAAACAAATGTTTTGTTGCCTTCGGACTAGTGGGCGAGCGGCGAGTCGGAGTGGAGCCGGTAAAGTTTAACCTCGGTGTGCACGGTTGTTTTTAGAAACTCAATCCAATGCCGGGGACGTTGAAAGTGACGCTCTTATGAGTTGCAAACCCACTAGATTTAAAGAACCTTTTCAAAACAATTTCAAACCAACAAAATTAAAAACAAATGTTTCGTTGCAAACAAATTGTGGGCGAGCGGCGAGTCGGAGTGGAGCCGGTAAAGTTTAACCTCGGTGTGCACGGTTGTTTTTAGAAACTCAATCCAATACCGGGGACGTTGAAAGTGACGCTCTTATGAGTTGCAAACCCACAAGATTTTAAAAACTTTTTGAAAATGTTTCTTCTAAATGACACATTTTGATCCTTGGCAAGTGCTCAATCCGTAACTATCCAATCACCGCCACACCACACCGGTCGGGAGTGTGTGAATGGTGTGCTTCCCGGGGTTGGCATAGATAATCTTTCGCATCGACAATCTTTTGCATGCGAGGGAATGTCTATGCCAACCCCGGGAAGCACACCATTCACCCACTAGTTGTGGGCGACGATGGGTTGGCTTCAAATGAATTTTTGCTTGGGGTTGTCCTCGGTATGCTTTTGTGTTGGGAGTACGGCCACCAAACCTTCTCAATGCACGGGTATGTCGAGGATGGCTTTCGGCGGGGTTGATGAAGAAGCTACCCAATTCTCGGCCACACGAACACATGGTGACGATGCGTTGGCTTCAAGTGAGCTTTAGCTTGGGGTTGTCTTCGGTATGCTTTTGTGTTGGGAGTACGGCCACCAAACCTTCTCAATGCACGGGTATGTCGAGGATGGCTTTCGGCGGAGT
>NW_028276882.1:412500-415000 GCF_965620075.1 Prunus avium
TACACCAAGCCATTCAAGCCATGCGTTGCCTTACCTTGGAATTGCTCATCATCCAATGCATTCCGAGAAAGTGAGTGTAGGCGAGGCTAAGGATGGCTTGCCTTGCCTTGCCTTGCATTGGCATGCCATGCCCAAGTTGTGGCCTACACCAAGCCATTCAAGCCATGCGTTGCCTTACCTTGGAATTGCTCATCATCCAATGCATTCCGAGAAAGTGAGTGTAGGCGAGGCTAAGGATGGCTTGCCTCGCCTTGCCTTGGCATGCCGTGCCCATGATGTGGCCTTGACCAAGCCATTCAAGCCATGCGTTGCCTTCGCCTTGGCATGCCGTGGCCTTGCCTCGCCATGCGATGCATTCCGACAAAGTGACGCGAAGCGGAAGCCTATCATGGCGTAAAAATGTCGACAAAATTTTTCGACATTTGAATAATGGGGTTTGACAAGGTTTGAAAAATTCAATACAAATGGTAGGCTTGAATGTCGACAAAGTGACGCGAAGCGGAAGCCTACCACGGCGTAAAAATGTCGACAGAATTTTTCGGACCTTGTCCTGCCATGGGCTGCGCGCAGCATGCCGGCAGCCTGTGCGCAGCGTGCGCACAGCATGTCGGCAGCGTGCGCGCTGCTGAGACTGTCGACAGAAATTTTCGAAACTTGTCCTGCCATGCGCGCGCGCAGCGTGCGCACAGCATGCCGGCAGCGTGCGCACAGCATGCCGGCAGCGTGCGCGCACCATGCCGGCAGCGTGCGCGCAGCTTGCGCGCAGCGTGCTGATTCTGTCGACAGTGAGGCTAGCGAAACTTGTCCTGCCATGGCGTGCGCGCAGCCTGTGCGCGCAGCTTGCGCATCTGTCGACAGTGAGGCTAGCGAACTTGTCCTGCCATGGCATGCGCTGTGCGCAGCCTGTGCGCAGCGTGCGCGCAGCTTGCGCATCTGTCGACAGTGAGGCTAGCGAAACTTGTCCTGCCATGGCATGCGCGGCGCCTGCGCGCAGCCTGCGCGCAGCATGCGCACAACATGCGCACAGGCTGTGCGCAGCGTGCGCGGAGCTTGCGCGCAGCTTGCGCATCTGTCGACAGTGAGGCTAGCGAAACTTGTCCTGCCATGGCATGCGCGCAGCGTGCGCGCAGTCTGTGCGCAGCATGCGCGCAGCCTGTGCGCAGCGTGCGCGCAGCTTGCGCATCTGTCGACAGTGAGGCTAGCGAAACTTGTCCTGCCATGGCATGCGCGCAGTCTGCGCGCAGCATGCGCGCAGCCTGCGCGCAGCATGTGCGCAGCATGCCGGCAGCATGGTTCCAGGTTTTTTCAAATGTCGACAGAATTTTTCAAATCTTGTCAAACCCCGTTTTTATTGAAATTTCCTCGCACAATAAGCTCCCCATAAGTAGTCTATGATTTTTAGGACCTTCTCCAACTTACAAAACTAAAAAATTCCTCCCGGATTTGTTTTAATGATTTTTTCAATTTTACGACTTCTAAAAATAATAAAAAATACTTCCCGACTTCAAAAATTTATGAAACTTTTTCCCATCATAGATTGCATGTTTCTTAGTATCCCTGCAAAAAATCACGTCCAAATACCTTGTATTGAATTATTTAGAGCCCATTATGACTCCTCGCGCATAGGTGATGTCTCTTCCTGTCAAAGGGCTAAATGCATAAAATGCTATATAGGGGGGTGTGTGTTGCCTGCATATGCATGGCAGCCCATGCCTTCCTAGCTGCAGCCCCCTTCCCCCACGCCACACCCATGTCATGTTGCCTCGATATGTTGCCTCGGTATTATGGGTTTGGTGTCGGGGTCGGGGGGCTGCCACCCATGGCGGTGGTGGCCGGAATCCGGCCGCCGCCACCACGCCGCCGCCATGGGTGAGGGAGGAAAAAAAAGGCGTGGAAAGTTGCGAAATGGGGTTGTCTAGGCTTTTTTTTGGCATGGGAGAGCATGGAGTGCTAGGAACTCCTTCTCAAATGCACGGGCATGTCGACCACAACCTCATTTCGCAACAACAACCACTCGTGTGGGGTGGCGGTGGGTGGATAGTCGCGGATTGGGGCTTGCCAAGCCAATGTTTTCAAAAAATTTCATCAAAATTAAAAACAAATGTTTTGTTGCCTTCGGATTTGTGGGCGAGCGGCGAGTCGGAGTGGAGCCGGTAAAGTTTAACCTCGGTGTGCACGGTTGTTTTTAGAAACTCAATCCAATGCCGGGGACGTTGAAAGTGACGCTCTTATGAGTTGCAAACCCGCAAGATTTAAAGAACCTTTTCAAAACAATTTCAAACCAACAAGATTTAAAAACAGAAATTTTCATCAAAATGAAAAACAAATGTTTTGTTGCCTTCGGACTAGTGGGCGAGCGGCGAGTCGGAGTGGAGCCGGTAAAGTTTAACCTCGGTGTGCACGGTTGTTTTTAGAAACTCAATCCAATGCCGGGGACGTTGAAAGTGACGCTCTTATGAGTTGCAAACCCACTAGATTTAAAGAACCTTTTCAAAACAAT
>NW_028276882.1:435000-437500 GCF_965620075.1 Prunus avium
CGACAAAGTGACGCGAAGCGGAAGCCTATCATGGCGTAAAAATGTCGACAAAATTTTTCGACATTTGAATAATGGGGTTTGACAAGGTTTGAAAAATTCAATACAAATGGTAGGCTTGAATGTCGACAAAGTGACGCGAAGCGGAAGCCTACCACGGCGTAAAAATGTCGACAGAATTTTTCGGACCTTGTCCTGCCATGGGCTGCGCGCAGCATGCCGGCAGCCTGTGCGCAGCGTGCGCACAGCATGTCGGCAGCGTGCGCGCTGCTGAGACTGTCGACAGAAATTTTCGAAACTTGTCCTGCCATGCGCGCGCGCAGCGTGCGCACAGCATGCCGGCAGCGTGCGCACAGCATGCCGGCAGCGTGCGCGCACCATGCCGGCAGCGTGCGCGCAGCTTGCGCGCAGCGTGCTGATTCTGTCGACAGTGAGGCTAGCGAAACTTGTCCTGCCATGGCGTGCGCGCAGCCTGTGCGCGCAGCTTGCGCATCTGTCGACAGTGAGGCTAGCGAACTTGTCCTGCCATGGCATGCGCTGTGCGCAGCCTGTGCGCAGCGTGCGCGCAGCTTGCGCATCTGTCGACAGTGAGGCTAGCGAAACTTGTCCTGCCATGGCATGCGCGGCGCCTGCGCGCAGCCTGCGCGCAGCATGCGCACAACATGCGCACAGGCTGTGCGCAGCGTGCGCGGAGCTTGCGCGCAGCTTGCGCATCTGTCGACAGTGAGGCTAGCGAAACTTGTCCTGCCATGGCATGCGCGCAGCGTGCGCGCAGTCTGTGCGCAGCATGCGCGCAGCCTGTGCGCAGCGTGCGCGCAGCTTGCGCATCTGTCGACAGTGAGGCTAGCGAAACTTGTCCTGCCATGGCATGCGCGCAGTCTGCGCGCAGCATGCGCGCAGCCTGCGCGCAGCATGTGCGCAGCATGCCGGCAGCATGGTTCCAGGTTTTTTCAAATGTCGACAGAATTTTTCAAATCTTGTCAAACCCCGTTTTTATTGAAATTTCCTCGCACAATAAGCTCCCCATAAGTAGTCTATGATTTTTAGGACCTTCTCCAACTTACAAAACTAAAAAATTCCTCCCGGATTTGTTTTAATGATTTTTTCAATTTTACGACTTCTAAAAATAATAAAAAATACTTCCCGACTTCAAAAATTTATGAAACTTTTTCCCATCATAGATTGCATGTTTCTTAGTATCCCTGCAAAAAATCACGTCCAAATACCTTGTATTGAATTATTTAGAGCCCATTATGACTCCTCGCGCATAGGTGATGTCTCTTCCTGTCAAAGGGCTAAATGCATAAAATGCTATATAGGGGGGTGTGTGTTGCCTGCATATGCATGGCAGCCCATGCCTTCCTAGCTGCAGCCCCCTTCCCCCACGCCACACCCATGTCATGTTGCCTCGATATGTTGCCTCGGTATTATGGGTTTGGTGTCGGGGTCGGGGGGCTGCCACCCATGGCGGTGGTGGCCGGAATCCGGCCGCCGCCACCACGCCGCCGCCATGGGTGAGGGAGGAAAAAAAAGGCGTGGAAAGTTGCGAAATGGGGTTGTCTAGGCTTTTTTTTGGCATGGGAGAGCATGGAGTGCTAGGAACTCCTTCTCAAATGCACGGGCATGTCGACCACAACCTCATTTCGCAACAACAACCACTCGTGTGGGGTGGCGGTGGGTGGATAGTCGCGGATTGGGGCTTGCCAAGCCAATGTTTTCAAAAAATTTCATCAAAATTAAAAACAAATGTTTTGTTGCCTTCGGATTTGTGGGCGAGCGGCGAGTCGGAGTGGAGCCGGTAAAGTTTAACCTCGGTGTGCACGGTTGTTTTTAGAAACTCAATCCAATGCCGGGGACGTTGAAAGTGACGCTCTTATGAGTTGCAAACCCGCAAGATTTAAAGAACCTTTTCAAAACAATTTCAAACCAACAAGATTTAAAAACAGAAATTTTCATCAAAATGAAAAACAAATGTTTTGTTGCCTTCGGACTAGTGGGCGAGCGGCGAGTCGGAGTGGAGCCGGTAAAGTTTAACCTCGGTGTGCACGGTTGTTTTTAGAAACTCAATCCAATGCCGGGGACGTTGAAAGTGACGCTCTTATGAGTTGCAAACCCACTAGATTTAAAGAACCTTTTCAAAACAATTTCAAACCAACAAAATTAAAAACAAATGTTTCGTTGCAAACAAATTGTGGGCGAGCGGCGAGTCGGAGTGGAGCCGGTAAAGTTTAACCTCGGTGTGCACGGTTGTTTTTAGAAACTCAATCCAATACCGGGGACGTTGAAAGTGACGCTCTTATGAGTTGCAAACCCACAAGATTTTAAAAACTTTTTGAAAATGTTTCTTCTAAATGACACATTTTGATCCTTGGCAAGTGCTCAATCCGTAACTATCCAATCACCGCCACACCACACCGGTCGGGAGTGTGTGAATGGTGTGCTTCCCGGGGTTGGCATAGATAATCTTTCGCATCGACAATCTTTTGCATGCGAGGGAATGTCT
>NW_028276883.1:20000-22500 GCF_965620075.1 Prunus avium
CACCATGTGTTCGTGTGGCCGAGAATTGGGTAGCTTCTTCATCAACCCCGCCGAAAGCCATCCTCGACATACCCGTGCATTGAGAAGGTTTGGTGGCCGTACTCCCAACACAAAAGCATACCGAGGACAACCCCAAGCAAAAATTCATTTGAAGCCAACCCATCGTCGCCCACAACTAGTGGGTGAATGGTGTGCTTCCCGGGGTTGGCATAGACATTCCCTCGCATGCAAAAGATTGTCGATGCGAAAGATTATCTATGCCAACCCCGGGAAGCACACCATTCACACACTCCCGACCGGTGTGGTGTGGCGGTGATTGGATAGTTACGGATTGAGCACTTGCCAAGGATCAAAATGTGTCATTTAGAAGAAACATTTTCAAAAAGTTTTTAAAATCTTGTGGGTTTGCAACTCATAAGAGCGTCACTTTCAACGTCCCCGGTATTGGATTGAGTTTCTAAAAACAACCGTGCACACCGAGGTTAAACTTTACCGGCTCCACTCCGACTCGCCGCTCGCCCACAATTTGTTTGCAACGAAACATTTGTTTTTAATTTTGTTGGTTTAAATCTTGTTGGTTTGAAATTGTTTTGAAAAGGTTCTTTAAATCTAGTGGGTTTGCAACTCATAAGAGCATCACTTTCAACGTCCCCGGTATTGGATTGAGTTTCTAAAAACAACCGTGCACACCGAGGTTAAACTTTACCGGCTCCGCTCCGACTCGCCGCTCGCCCACTAGTCCGAAGGCAACAAAACATTTGTTTTTCATTTTGATGAAAATTTCTGTTTTTAAATCTTGTTGGTTTGAATTTTTTTTGAAAAGGTTCTTTAAATCTTGCGGGTTTGCAACTCATAAGAGCGTCACTTTCAACGTCCCCGGCATTGGATTGAGTTTCTAAAAACAACCGTGCACACCGAGGTTAAACTTTACCGGCTCCGCTCCGACTCACCGCTCGCCCACAAATCCGAAGGCAACAAAACATTTGTTTTTAATTTTGATGAATTTTTTTGAAAACATTGGCTTGGCAAGCCCCAATCCGCGACTATCCACCCACCGCCACCCCACACGGGTGGTTGTTGTTGCGAAATGAGGTTGTGGTCGACATGCCCGCGCATTTGAGAAGGAGTTCCTAGCACTCCATGCTCTTCCATGCCAAAAAAAAGCCTAGACAACCCCATTTCGCAACTTTCCACGCCTTTTTTTTTCCCCCTCACCCATGGCGGCGGCGTGGTGGCGGCGGCCGGATTCCGGCCACCACCGCCATGGGTGGCAGCCCCCCGACCCCGACACCAAACCCATAATACCGAGGCAACATATCGAGGCAACATATCGAGGCAACATGACATGGGTGTGGCGTGGGGGAAGGGGGCTGCAGCTAGGAGGGCATGGGCTGCCATGCATATGCAGGCAACACACACCCCCCTATATAGCATTTTATGCATTTAGCCCTTTGACAGGAAGAGACATCACCTATGCGCGAGGAGTCATAATGGGCT
Source organism: Prunus avium (assembly GCF_965620075.1). Lineage (NCBI taxonomy): Eukaryota > Viridiplantae > Streptophyta > Magnoliopsida > Rosales > Rosaceae > Prunus > Prunus avium. Next base: position 21,498 of record NW_028276883.1, read on the forward strand.
CTAAATAATTCAATACAAGGTATTTGGACGTGATTTTTTGCAGGGATACTAAGAAACATGCAATCTCTGATGGGAAAAAGTTTCATAAATATTTGAAGTCGGGAAGTATTTTTTATTATTTTTAGAAGTCGTAAAATTGAAAAAATCATTAAAACAAATCCGGGAGGAATTTTTTAGTTTTGTAACTTGGAGAAGGTACTAAAAATCATAGACTACTTATGGGGAGCTTATTGTGCGAGGAAATTTCAATAAAAATGGGGTTTGACAAGGTTTGAAAAATTCTGTCGACATTTGAAAAAATCTGGAACTAGGCTGCCGGCATGCTGCGCACATGCTGCGCGCATGCTGCGCGCAGGCTGCGCGCAGGCCACGGCAGGACAAGTTTCGCTAGCCTCACTGTCGACCGAATGCGCAAGCTGCGCGCACGCCATGGCAAGACAAATTTCGCTAGCCTCACTGTCGACAGAGTCAGCACGCTGCGCGCACGCCATGGCAGGAGAAGTTTCGCTAGCCTCGCTGTCGACAGAATCAGCACGCTGCGCGCAAGCTGTGCGCGCGCATGGCATGGCAAGTTTCGAAAAATTCTGTCGACAGGCTCCCGAGCGCGCACGCTGCCGACATGTTGTGCGCACGCTGCCGGCATGCTGTGCACACGCTGCGCGCAAGCTGTGCGCGCGCATGGCATGGCAAGTTTCGAAAAATTCTGTCGACAGGCTGCCAAGCGCGCACGCTGCGCACACGCTGCCGGCATGCTGTGCGCACGCTGCCGGCATGCTGTGCACACGCTGCGCGCAAGCTGTGCGCGCGCATGGCATGGCAAGTTTCGAAAAATTCTGTCGACAGGCTCCCAAGCGCGCACGCTGCGCACACGCTGCCGGCATGCTGCGCGCACGCTGCCGGCATGCTGCGCGCAAGCTGTGCGCGCGCATGGCATTGCAAGTTTCGAAAAATTCTGCGGCCAGGCTCCCAAGCGCGCACGCTGCGCACACGCTGCCGGCATGCT
>NW_028276883.1:42500-45000 GCF_965620075.1 Prunus avium
AACTCCGCCGAAAGCCATCCTCGACATACCCGTGCATTGAGAAGGTTTGGTGGCCGTACTCCCAACACAAAAGCATACCGAAGACAACCCCAAGCTAAAGCTCACTTGAAGCCAACGCATCGTCACCATGTGTTCGTGTGGCCGAGAATTGGGTAGCTTCTTCATCAACCCCGCCAAAAGCCATCCTCGACATACCCGTGCATTGAGAAGGTTTGGTGGCCGTACTCCCAACACAAAAGCATACCGAAGACAACCCCAAGCAAAAGTTCACTTGAAGCCAACCCATCGTCGCCCACAACTAGTGGGTGAATGGTGTGCTTCCCGGGGTTGGCATAGACATTCCCTCGCATGCAAAAGATTGTCGATGCGAAAGATTGTCTATGCCAAACCCGGGAAGCACACCATTCACACACTCCCGACCGGTGTGGTGTGGCGGTGATTGGATAGTTACAGATTGAGCACTTGCCAAGGATCAAAATGTGTCATTTAGAAGAAACATTTTCAAAAAGTTTTTAAAATCTTGTGGGTTTGCAACTCATAAGAGCGTCACTTTCAACGTCCCCGGTATTGGATTGAGTTTCTAAAAACAACCGTGCACACCGAGGTTAAACTTTACCGGCTCCACTCCGACTCGCCGCTCGCCCACAATTTGTTTGCAACGAAACATTTGTTTTTAATTTTGTTGGTTTAAATCTTGTTGGTTTGAAATTGTTTTGAAAAGGTTCTTTAAATCTAGTGGGTTTGCAACTCATAAGAGCATCACTTTCAACGTCCCCGGTATTGGATTGAGTTTCTAAAAACAACCGTGCACACCGAGGTTAAACTTTACCGGCTCCGCTCCGACTCGCCGCTCGCCCACTAGTCCGAAGGCAACAAAACATTTGTTTTTCATTTTGATGAAAATTTCTGTTTTTAAATCTTGTTGGTTTGAAATTTTTTTGAAAAGGTTCTTTAAATCTTGCGGGTTTGCAACTCATAAGAGCGTCACTTTCAACGTCCCCGGCATTGGATTGAGTTTCTAAAAACAACCGTGCACACCGAGGTTAAACTTTACCGGCTCCGCTCCGACTCACCGCTCGCCCACAAATCCGAAGGCAACAAAACATTTGTTTTTAATTTTGATGAATTTTTTTGAAAACATTGGCTTGGCAAGCCCCAATCCGCGACTATCCACCCACCGCCACCCCACACGGGTGGTTGTTGTTGCGAAATGAGGTTGTGGTCGACATGCCCGCGCATTTGAGAAGGAGTTCCTAGCACTCCATGCTCTTCCATGCCAAAAAAAAGCCTAGACAACCCCATTTCGCAACTTTCCACGCCTTTTTTTTTCCCCCTCACCCATGGCGGCGGCGTGGTGGCGGCGGCCGGATTCCGGCCACCACCGCCATGGGTGGCAGCCCCCCGACCCCGACACCAAACCCATAATACCGAGGCAACATATCGAGGCAACATATCGAGGCAACATGACATGGGTGTGGCGTGGGGGAAGGGGGCTGCAGCTAGGAGGGCATGGGCTGCCATGCATATGCAGGCAACACACACCCCCCTATATAGCATTTTATGCATTTAGCCCTTTGACAGGAAGAGACATCACCTATGCGCGAGGAGTCATAATGGGCTCTAAATAATTCAATACAAGGTATTTGGACGTGATTTTTTGCAGGGATACTAAGAAACATGCAATCTCTGATGGGAAAAAGTTTCATAAATATTTGAAGTCGGGAAGTATTTTTTATTATTTTTAGAAGTCGTAAAATTGAAAAAATCATTAAAAGAAATCCGGGAGGAATTTTTTAGTTTTGTAACTTGGAGAAGGTACTAAAAATCATAGACTACTTATGGGGAGCTTATTGTGCGAGGAAATTTCAATAAAAATGGGGTTTGACAAGGTTTGAAAAATTCTGTCGACATTTGAAAAAATCTGGAACTAGGCTGCCGGCATGCTGCGCACATGCTGCGCGCATGCTGCGCGCAGGCTGCGCGCAGGCCACGGCAGGACAAGTTTCGCTAGCCTCACTGTCGACCGAATGCGCAAGCTGCGCGCACGCCATGGCAAGACAAATTTCGCTAGCCTCACTGTCGACAGAGTCAGCACGCTGCGCGCACGCCATGGCAGGAGAAGTTTCGCTAGCCTCGCTGTCGACAGAATCAGCACGCTGCGCGCAAGCTGTGCGCGCGCATGGCATGGCAAGTTTCGAAAAATTCTGTCGACAGGCTCCCGAGCGCGCACGCTGCCGACATGTTGTGCGCACGCTGCCGGCATGCTGTGCACACGCTGCGCGCAAGCTGTGCGCGCGCATGGCATGGCAAGTTTCGAAAAATTCTGTCGACAGGCTGCCAAGCGCGCACGCTGCGCACACGCTGCCGGCATGCTGTGCGCACGCTGCCGGCATGCTGTGCACACGCTGCGCGCAAGCTGTGCGCGCGCATGGCATGGCAAGTTTCGAAAAATTCTGTCGACAGGCTCCCAAGCGCGCACGCTGCGCACACGCTGCCGGCA
>NW_028276883.1:55000-60000 GCF_965620075.1 Prunus avium
CCCACACGGGTGGTTGTTGTTGCGAAATGAGGTTGTGGTCGACATGCCCGCGCATTTGAGAAGGAGTTCCTAGCACTCCATGCTCTTCCATGCCAAAAAAAAGCCTAGACAACCCCATTTCGCAACTTTCCACGCCTTTTTTTTTCCCCCTCACCCATGGCGGCGGCGTGGTGGCGGCGGCCGGATTCCGGCCACCACCGCCATGGGTGGCAGCCCCCCGACCCCGACACCAAACCCATAATACCGAGGCAACATATCGAGGCAACATATCGAGGCAACATGACATGGGTGTGGCGTGGGGGAAGGGGGCTGCAGCTAGGAGGGCATGGGCTGCCATGCATATGCAGGCAACACACACCCCCCTATATAGCATTTTATGCATTTAGCCCTTTGACAGGAAGAGACATCACCTATGCGCGAGGAGTCATAATGGGCTCTAAATAATTCAATACAAGGTATTTGGACGTGATTTTTTGCAGGGATACTAAGAAACATGCAATCTCTGATGGGAAAAAGTTTCATAAATATTTGAAGTCGGGAAGTATTTTTTATTATTTTTAGAAGTCGTAAAATTGAAAAAATCATTAAAAGAAATCCGGGAGGAATTTTTTAGTTTTGTAACTTGGAGAAGGTACTAAAAATCATAGACTACTTATGGGGAGCTTATTGTGCGAGGAAATTTCAATAAAAATGGGGTTTGACAAGGTTTGAAAAATTCTGTCGACATTTGAAAAAATCTGGAACTAGGCTGCCGGCATGCTGCGCACATGCTGCGCGCATGCTGCGCGCAGGCTGCGCGCAGGCCACGGCAGGACAAGTTTCGCTAGCCTCACTGTCGACCGAATGCGCAAGCTGCGCGCACGCCATGGCAAGACAAATTTCGCTAGCCTCACTGTCGACAGAGTCAGCACGCTGCGCGCACGCCATGGCAGGAGAAGTTTCGCTAGCCTCGCTGTCGACAGAATCAGCACGCTGCGCGCAAGCTGTGCGCGCGCATGGCATGGCAAGTTTCGAAAAATTCTGTCGACAGGCTCCCGAGCGCGCACGCTGCCGACATGTTGTGCGCACGCTGCCGGCATGCTGTGCACACGCTGCGCGCAAGCTGTGCGCGCGCATGGCATGGCAAGTTTCGAAAAATTCTGTCGACAGGCTGCCAAGCGCGCACGCTGCGCACACGCTGCCGGCATGCTGTGCGCACGCTGCCGGCATGCTGTGCACACGCTGCGCGCAAGCTGTGCGCGCGCATGGCATGGCAAGTTTCGAAAAATTCTGTCGACAGGCTCCCAAGCGCGCACGCTGCGCACACGCTGCCGGCATGCTGCGCGCACGCTGCCGGCATGCTGCGCGCAAGCTGTGCGCGCGCATGGCATTGCAAGTTTCGAAAAATTCTGCGGCCAGGCTCCCAAGCGCGCACGCTGCGCACACGCTGCCGGCATGCTGCGCGCACGCTGCCGGCATGCTGTGCGCACGCTGCGCGCGCGCATGGCAGGACAAGTTTCGAAAATTTCTGTCGACAGGCTGAGCAGCGCGCACGCTGCGCACAGGCTGCCGGCATGCTGCGCGCACGCCGCGCGCAAGCTGCGCGCGCGCATGGCAGGACAAGTTTCGAAAATTTCTGTCGACAGGCTCAGCAGCGCGCACGCTGCCGACATTCTGTGCGCACGCTGCGCACAGACTGCCGGCATGCTGCGCGCAGCCCATGGCAGGACAAGGTCCGAAAAATTCTGTCGACATTTTTACGCCATGGTAGGCTTCCGCTTCGCGTCACTTTGTCGACATTCAAGCCTACCATTTTTATTGAATTTTTCAAACCTTGTCAAACCCCATTATTCAAATGTCGAAAAATTCTGTCGACATTTTTACGCCATGGTAGGCTTCCGCTTTGCATCACTTTGTCGGAATGCATCGCATGGCGAGGCAAGGCAAGGCAAGGCCACAGCATGCCAAGGCGAAGGCAACGCATGGCTTGGTCAAGGCCACATCATGGGCACGGCATGCCAAGGCAAGGCGAGGCAAGCCATCCTTAGCCTCGCCTAGCCTCACTTACTCGGAATGCCTTGGATGATGCGCAATGCCAAGGCAAGGCAAGGCAAGGCATGGCTTGAATGGCTTGGTGTAGGCCACAACTTGGGCATGGCATGCCAATGCAAGGCAAGGCAAGGCAAGCCACGCCATCCGAACCCTCCAATAACCTTACTTTCTCGGAATGCCTTGAATGGGCACGGCATGTGAAGGCAAGGCAAGGTCCTAAAAATCATTTTGTAAGTTGGAGAAGGTCCTAAAAATCATAGACTTAATTATAGGGAGCTTATTGTGCGGGGAAATTTCAATAAAAATTGGGTTTGACAAGGTTTGAAAAATTCTGTCGACATGCTGCCGGCATGCTGCGCGCAGGCTTCGTGCATGATGTGAGCATGCCAAGCTTCCAATAGCCTCACTGTCTCTGAATGCCTTGAATGGGGAGCAATCTGCGTGCAAGCCATGGCATGACAAGGTTTCGAACAATTCTGTCGACAGAAGCAGCAGGCTGCGCGCAGCATGCCGGCAGGCTGCGCGCAGCGTGCCTGCAGCCTGCGTGCAAGCCATGGCATGACAAGTTTTTGAAAAACTCTGTCGACAGAATCAGGAGGCTGCCGGCACGCTGTGCGCAGGCTTCATGCATGATGCGAGCAGGCTGCGTGCAAGGGTAGGCATGCCAAGCCAAGCCATCCCAAACTTCCAATAGCCTCACTTTCTCGAAATGCCTTGATTGGGGCAATGCCAAAGCATGGCGCGGCGCAAGGCAAGGCAAGGCACGGCATGGCAAGGCAATGCCAAGTGTCACGGGACGAGCGTGCGACGCGGCGCGGCGGAAGCAAATCACAGATTTCGCTCGCACAAACGCTCCCGTGCGGCCCAGGATCCCTTCGAATCCCAGTCAGCCTTCTCCCCACTTCATGACTCTCACAACTCCGCGAGAGGTTCACCATCATGTGTCGTCTCCCATAGGCGCCAAGCCCTATGGCCAGACAACGAGTCACACTTCCTTGTGACAACACAATCACCCCGCATCCGGCAACGAACCCTCGACGCCCATACATCAAGCGTTGCATAAGACACGTCAACTGCATCGACCACGTCGCATGCCAAACTCGTGGCTCGCTCATGTCCAAGTCGAGACATGGCGATCCAACACACCATCGGTTTACCCACACTTCTGTCGGTCATCCGTTAGCAACCACGATAGCCCACATCCTCAAGCTATCCACGCAAGCTGTCACGCTCGCATGTCGCTCAAGCCTTGGCGACATATGTATTCCGAATGTCCCACATAACCATCTATGCTTTGCATGGGGTCGCAACCCATGCGTACCGGCATCCGAATATCTTCCTTCCATCTTGGACAAGGCCGAACCCAAGCCAAGTCCATCGAGTCTCGTCAAATGCCTCGCTAGCCGACGGCATAGCGAATGCCATACGTTGACCTCACTCTTTCCAACGATGCGCAATACGAACGGCCCCGCGTGTTCGTACTGTCCTCGGGAAGTCCTTTCCCTCGGAGACATAGATTATCCTTCAACAATCTCATGCCCGCCCTTATGACAACCTCCAATGTCATAAGGATGCTCGCTTAGTGCCACAAGGGTGTAAGCACCAGGGGTGGTGGAGAGCATGACACCATGTCACCCCCTATATAGCATTTTATGCATTTAGCCATCTGCCAGGAAGGAACATCACCTATGCACGAGGAGTCATAATTGGGCATAACTTCTTCGTACGAACTCCGAATGGCGAACCGTCAGTTGCATAGCGTGTATCTCGTCATTACGAACATCTTTCGTGTTCTGAGTTTCTTCAGGTTCCTCCCGTAACCTTCCGAAATACCCAAAATACCCCTCACACGCACAACCCGGCCAACACCAACCATTCTAGCTCTTAAGTCCTTGCCCGTTCAACACTTGGACTACCTCATAAGCGCATGGATGTCCCAACGGAGTCACGAAAGCACACGCTCAAGTGCGATCCGTGACATTCTCCCCCACTGATAGTGTCGACGCCCTCGTCGACGTGCCCACTGCACTGCCGCATAACAACACCATATAGGAATATCCTCTTCTCTTCGCTCCATGGACCACAATGCACCACTGTGTTCACCCTTTTGAACTTCTCTTTCAAAGTCCTACGTCTTTCCCTCTTTGGGCCGAGACCTCCGTCTCTTGTCGCACTCGACCACTGAACAACCACATAGCCCGCTGGTCAAGTACCTCCACATTTTCCACATTCAAGGAGATGCACCCCACCTGGGTGTGACTCGTAAGCCAACCGTGTGTCCTCCACGGCACCTCCATTTTGTGCATCTGCACTGCCATACCTCAATGGCGTACGTGGGTCTCCCCCACTTATCTCGTCGACGCACCCTCACGCCAACGTGCCTCCGAAGCTTAGCTCCATAACACTTAGGCATTCACAATTCACCGTGGTAAGACATCCTCCCTACTACGAGTAGAACCACCTACCTACCAACGCCCAAACTCGGACTCGGCAGCACTACTTCCGCAGCATCCACAAGGGAACAAGTAAGACATCCTCCCCAAAGCTACTCCAACTCTTTGCATGCCCTTAAGTGCGGACATCCTACGTCCTTAGCCACCATCCTCACAAGAAAAACTCTGGGATCCACCTTTGGAACACACCAGCATTCCGAATATTAGTTAGCAACCTTGTGTCGAACATTATGCGTAACCCACACGTCCTCCACAATTGTAAGAGCAACCACTTAAGTGACTCCTTCATTAAAGCCTAGCCCGTCAGCGACTTACTCCCTCAATGGAGCCCAGTCCGTCAGCGACTTACTCCCTTCGAAGACTGCACCATTTCGGTCTTCAGCTCCCACAACTCTTCCCTGAACAAAGGTCTTGCACCATCCGTCCAACCCATGTCACCAACTCGGTTTACCACAACCTTCAATGGTATGCTATAGTTCGAGTATAAGCCAATCTTTGACACTCTCACCAAACTCG
>NW_028276883.1:80000-82500 GCF_965620075.1 Prunus avium
GTCACCATGTGTTCGTGTGGCCGAGAATTGGGTAGCTTCTTCATCAACCCCGCCAAAAGCCATCCTCGACATACCCGTGCATTGAGAAGGTTTGGTGGCCGTACTCCCAACACAAAAGCATACCGAAGACAACCCCAAGCAAAAGTTCACTTGAAGCCAACCCATCGTCGCCCACAACTAGTGGGTGAATGGTGTGCTTCCCGGGGTTGGCATAGACATTCCCTCGCATGCAAAAGATTGTCGATGCGAAAGATTGTCTATGCCAAACCCGGGAAGCACACCATTCACACACTCCCGACCGGTGTGGTGTGGCGGTGATTGGATAGTTACAGATTGAGCACTTGCCAAGGATCAAAATGTGTCATTTAGAAGAAACATTTTCAAAAAGTTTTTAAAATCTTGTGGGTTTGCAACTCATAAGAGCGTCACTTTCAACGTCCCCGGTATTGGATTGAGTTTCTAAAAACAACCGTGCACACCGAGGTTAAACTTTACCGGCTCCACTCCGACTCGCCGCTCGCCCACAATTTGTTTGCAACGAAACATTTGTTTTTAATTTTGTTGGTTTAAATCTTGTTGGTTTGAAATTGTTTTGAAAAGGTTCTTTAAATCTAGTGGGTTTGCAACTCATAAGAGCATCACTTTCAACGTCCCCGGTATTGGATTGAGTTTCTAAAAACAACCGTGCACACCGAGGTTAAACTTTACCGGCTCCGCTCCGACTCGCCGCTCGCCCACTAGTCCGAAGGCAACAAAACATTTGTTTTTCATTTTGATGAAAATTTCTGTTTTTAAATCTTGTTGGTTTGAAATTTTTTTGAAAAGGTTCTTTAAATCTTGCGGGTTTGCAACTCATAAGAGCGTCACTTTCAACGTCCCCGGCATTGGATTGAGTTTCTAAAAACAACCGTGCACACCGAGGTTAAACTTTACCGGCTCCGCTCCGACTCACCGCTCGCCCACAAATCCGAAGGCAACAAAACATTTGTTTTTAATTTTGATGAATTTTTTTGAAAACATTGGCTTGGCAAGCCCCAATCCGCGACTATCCACCCACCGCCACCCCACACGGGTGGTTGTTGTTGCGAAATGAGGTTGTGGTCGACATGCCCGCGCATTTGAGAAGGAGTTCCTAGCACTCCATGCTCTTCCATGCCAAAAAAAAGCCTAGACAACCCCATTTCGCAACTTTCCACGCCTTTTTTTTTCCCCCTCACCCATGGCGGCGGCGTGGTGGCGGCGGCCGGATTCCGGCCACCACCGCCATGGGTGGCAGCCCCCCGACCCCGACACCAAACCCATAATACCGAGGCAACATATCGAGGCAACATATCGAGGCAACATGACATGGGTGTGGCGTGGGGGAAGGGGGCTGCAGCTAGGAGGGCATGGGCTGCCATGCATATGCAGGCAACACACACCCCCCTATATAGCATTTTATGCATTTAGCCCTTTGACAGGAAGAGACATCACCTATGCGCGAGGAGTCATAATGGGCTCTAAATAATTCAATACAAGGTATTTGGACGTGATTTTTTGCAGGGATACTAAGAAACATGCAATCTCTGATGGGAAAAAGTTTCATAAATATTTGAAGTCGGGAAGTATTTTTTATTATTTTTAGAAGTCGTAAAATTGAAAAAATCATTAAAAGAAATCCGGGAGGAATTTTTTAGTTTTGTAACTTGGAGAAGGTACTAAAAATCATAGACTACTTATGGGGAGCTTATTGTGCGAGGAAATTTCAATAAAAATGGGGTTTGACAAGGTTTGAAAAATTCTGTCGACATTTGAAAAAATCTGGAACTAGGCTGCCGGCATGCTGCGCACATGCTGCGCGCATGCTGCGCGCAGGCTGCGCGCAGGCCACGGCAGGACAAGTTTCGCTAGCCTCACTGTCGACCGAATGCGCAAGCTGCGCGCACGCCATGGCAAGACAAATTTCGCTAGCCTCACTGTCGACAGAGTCAGCACGCTGCGCGCACGCCATGGCAGGAGAAGTTTCGCTAGCCTCGCTGTCGACAGAATCAGCACGCTGCGCGCAAGCTGTGCGCGCGCATGGCATGGCAAGTTTCGAAAAATTCTGTCGACAGGCTCCCGAGCGCGCACGCTGCCGACATGTTGTGCGCACGCTGCCGGCATGCTGTGCACACGCTGCGCGCAAGCTGTGCGCGCGCATGGCATGGCAAGTTTCGAAAAATTCTGTCGACAGGCTGCCAAGCGCGCACGCTGCGCACACGCTGCCGGCATGCTGTGCGCACGCTGCCGGCATGCTGTGCACACGCTGCGCGCAAGCTGTGCGCGCGCATGGCATGGCAAGTTTCGAAAAATTCTGTCGACAGGCTCCCAAGCGCGCACGCTGCGCACACGCTGCCGGCATGCTGCGCGCACGCTGCCGGCATGCTGCGCGCAAGCTGTGCGCGCGCATGGCATTGCAAGTTTCGAAAAATTCTGCGGCCAGGCTCCCAAGCGCGCACGCTGCGCACACGCTGCCGGCATG
>NW_028276883.1:102500-105000 GCF_965620075.1 Prunus avium
CAACAATTCCCTAGCTTCTTCATCAACTCCGCCGAAAGCCATCCTCGACATACCCGTGCATTGAGAAGGTTTGGTGGCCGTACTCCCAACACAAAAGCATACCGAAGACAACCCCAAGCTAAAGCTCACTTGAAGCCAACGCATCGTCACCATGTGTTCGTGTGGCCGAGAATTGGGTAGCTTCTTCATCAACCCCGCCAAAAGCCATCCTCGACATACCCGTGCATTGAGAAGGTTTGGTGGCCGTACTCCCAACACAAAAGCATACCGAAGACAACCCCAAGCAAAAGTTCACTTGAAGCCAACCCATCGTCGCCCACAACTAGTGGGTGAATGGTGTGCTTCCCGGGGTTGGCATAGACATTCCCTCGCATGCAAAAGATTGTCGATGCGAAAGATTGTCTATGCCAAACCCGGGAAGCACACCATTCACACACTCCCGACCGGTGTGGTGTGGCGGTGATTGGATAGTTACAGATTGAGCACTTGCCAAGGATCAAAATGTGTCATTTAGAAGAAACATTTTCAAAAAGTTTTTAAAATCTTGTGGGTTTGCAACTCATAAGAGCGTCACTTTCAACGTCCCCGGTATTGGATTGAGTTTCTAAAAACAACCGTGCACACCGAGGTTAAACTTTACCGACTCCACTCCGACTCGCCGCTCGCCCACAATTTGTTTGCAACGAAACATTTGTTTTTAATTTTGTTGGTTTAAATCTTGTTGGTTTGAAATTGTTTTGAAAAGGTTCTTTAAATCTAGTGGGTTTGCAACTCATAAGAGCATCACTTTCAACGTCCCCGGTATTGGATTGAGTTTCTAAAAACAACCGTGCACACCGAGGTTAAACTTTACCGGCTCCGCTCCGACTCGCCGCTCGCCCACTAGTCCGAAGGCAACAAAACATTTGTTTTTCATTTTGATGAAAATTTCTGTTTTTAAATCTTGTTGGTTTGAAATTTTTTTGAAAAGGTTCTTTAAATCTTGCGGGTTTGCAACTCATAAGAGCGTCACTTTCAACGTCCCCGGCATTGGATTGAGTTTCTAAAAACAACCGTGCACACCGAGGTTAAACTTTACCGGCTCCGCTCCGACTCACCGCTCGCCCACAAATCCGAAGGCAACAAAACATTTGTTTTTAATTTTGATGAATTTTTTTGAAAACATTGGCTTGGCAAGCCCCAATCCGCGACTATCCACCCACCGCCACCCCACACGGGTGGTTGTTGTTGCGAAATGAGGTTGTGGTCGACATGCCCGCGCATTTGAGAAGGAGTTCCTAGCACTCCATGCTCTTCCATGCCAAAAAAAAGCCTAGACAACCCCATTTCGCAACTTTCCACGCCTTTTTTTTTCCCCCTCACCCATGGCGGCGGCGTGGTGGCGGCGGCCGGATTCCGGCCACCACCGCCATGGGTGGCAGCCCCCCGACCCCGACACCAAACCCATAATACCGAGGCAACATATCGAGGCAACATATCGAGGCAACATGACATGGGTGTGGCGTGGGGGAAGGGGGCTGCAGCTAGGAGGGCATGGGCTGCCATGCATATGCAGGCAACACACACCCCCCTATATAGCATTTTATGCATTTAGCCCTTTGACAGGAAGAGACATCACCTATGCGCGAGGAGTCATAATGGGCTCTAAATAATTCAATACAAGGTATTTGGACGTGATTTTTTGCAGGGATACTAAGAAACATGCAATCTCTGATGGGAAAAAGTTTCATAAATATTTGAAGTCGGGAAGTATTTTTTATTATTTTTAGAAGTCGTAAAATTGAAAAAATCATTAAAAGAAATCCGGGAGGAATTTTTTAGTTTTGTAACTTGGAGAAGGTACTAAAAATCATAGACTACTTATGGGGAGCTTATTGTGCGAGGAAATTTCAATAAAAATGGGGTTTGACAAGGTTTGAAAAATTCTGTCGACATTTGAAAAAATCTGGAACTAGGCTGCCGGCATGCTGCGCACATGCTGCGCGCATGCTGCGCACATGCTGCGCGCATGCTGCGCACATGCTGCGCGCATGCTGCGCGCAGGCTGCGCGCAGGCCACGGCAGGACAAGTTTCGCTAGCCTCACTGTCGACCGAATGCGCAAGCTGCGCGCACGCCATGGCAAGACAAATTTCGCTAGCCTCACTGTCGACAGAGTCAGCACGCTGCGCGCACGCCATGGCAGGAGAAGTTTCGCTAGCCTCGCTGTCGACAGAATCAGCACGCTGCGCGCAAGCTGTGCGCGCGCATGGCATGGCAAGTTTCGAAAAATTCTGTCGACAGGCTCCCGAGCGCGCACGCTGCCGACATGTTGTGCGCACGCTGCCGGCATGCTGTGCACACGCTGCGCGCAAGCTGTGCGCGCGCATGGCATGGCAAGTTTCGAAAAATTCTGTCGACAGGCTGCCAAGCGCGCACGCTGCGCACACGCTGCCGGCATGCTGTGCGCACGCTGCCGGCATGCTGTGCACACGCTGCGCGCAAGCTGTGCGCGCGCATGG
>NW_028276883.1:125000-127500 GCF_965620075.1 Prunus avium
CGATATTTTGTGGCATCATTGCTACTCTTAAGATTGTCATCCTCGACTTGCTCGTGCATTGGGCTCGCACCTTGCACACACAAGCAATGCCTAGACAATCCTAATCATAGCTCAACCGCACACTCAGAGGATTGGATAGCTTCTTTCAAAGCCAACCTACCCCCACACGTGTGAGAGTGGCCAACAATTCCCTAGCTTCTTCATCAACTCCGCCGAAAGCCATCCTCGACATACCCGTGCATTGAGAAGGTTTGGTGGCCGTACTCCCAACACAAAAGCATACCGAAGACAACCCCAAGCTAAAGCTCACTTGAAGCCAACGCATCGTCACCATGTGTTCGTGTGGCCGAGAATTGGGTAGCTTCTTCATCAACCCCACCAAAAGCCATCCTCGACATACCCGTGCATTGAGAAGGTTTGGTGGCCGTACTCCCAACACAAAAGCATACCGAAGACAACCCCAAGCAAAAGTTCACTTGAAGCCAACCCATCGTCGCCCACAACTAGTGGGTGAATGGTGTGCTTCCCGGGGTTGGCATAGACATTCCCTCGCATGCAAAAGATTGTCGATGCGAAAGATTGTCTATGCCAAACCCGGGAAGCACACCATTCACACACTCCCGACCGGTGTGGTGTGGCGGTGATTGGATAGTTACAGATTGAGCACTTGCCAAGGATCAAAATGTGTCATTTAGAAGAAACATTTTCAAAAAGTTTTTAAAATCTTGTGGGTTTGCAACTCATAAGAGCGTCACTTTCAACGTCCCCGGTATTGGATTGAGTTTCTAAAAACAACCGTGCACACCGAGGTTAAACTTTACCGGCTCCACTCCGACTCGCCGCTCGCCCACAATTTGTTTGCAACGAAACATTTGTTTTTAATTTTGTTGGTTTAAATCTTGTTGGTTTGAAATTGTTTTGAAAAGGTTCTTTAAATCTAGTGGGTTTGCAACTCATAAGAGCATCACTTTCAACGTCCCCGGTATTGGATTGAGTTTCTAAAAACAACCGTGCACACCGAGGTTAAACTTTACCGGCTCCGCTCCGACTCGCCGCTCGCCCACTAGTCCGAAGGCAACAAAACATTTGTTTTTCATTTTGATGAAAATTTCTGTTTTTAAATCTTGTTGGTTTGAAATTTTTTTGAAAAGGTTCTTTAAATCTTGCGGGTTTGCAACTCATAAGAGCGTCACTTTCAACGTCCCCGGCATTGGATTGAGTTTCTAAAAACAACCGTGCACACCGAGGTTAAACTTTACCGGCTCCGCTCCGACTCACCGCTCGCCCACAAATCCGAAGGCAACAAAACATTTGTTTTTAATTTTGATGAATTTTTTTGAAAACATTGGCTTGGCAAGCCCCAATCCGCGACTATCCACCCACCGCCACCCCACACGGGTGGTTGTTGTTGCGAAATGAGGTTGTGGTCGACATGCCCGCGCATTTGAGAAGGAGTTCCTAGCACTCCATGCTCTTCCATGCCAAAAAAAAGCCTAGACAACCCCATTTCGCAACTTTCCACGCCTTTTTTTTTCCCCCTCACCCATGGCGGCGGCGTGGTGGCGGCGGCCGGATTCCGGCCACCACCGCCATGGGTGGCAGCCCCCCGACCCCGACACCAAACCCATAATACCGAGGCAACATATCGAGGCAACATATCGAGGCAACATGACATGGGTGTGGCGTGGGGGAAGGGGGCTGCAGCTAGGAGGGCATGGGCTGCCATGCATATGCAGGCAACACACACCCCCCTATATAGCATTTTATGCATTTAGCCCTTTGACAGGAAGAGACATCACCTATGCGCGAGGAGTCATAATGGGCTCTAAATAATTCAATACAAGGTATTTGGACGTGATTTTTTGCAGGGATACTAAGAAACATGCAATCTCTGATGGGAAAAAGTTTCATAAATATTTGAAGTCGGGAAGTATTTTTTATTATTTTTAGAAGTCGTAAAATTGAAAAAATCATTAAAAGAAATCCGGGAGGAATTTTTTAGTTTTGTAACTTGGAGAAGGTACTAAAAATCATAGACTACTTATGGGGAGCTTATTGTGCGAGGAAATTTCAATAAAAATGGGGTTTGACAAGGTTTGAAAAATTCTGTCGACATTTGAAAAAATCTGGAACTAGGCTGCCGGCATGCTGCGCACATGCTGCGCGCATGCTGCGCGCAGGCTGCGCGCAGGCCACGGCAGGACAAGTTTCGCTAGCCTCACTGTCGACCGAATGCGCAAGCTGCGCGCACGCCATGGCAAGACAAATTTCGCTAGCCTCACTGTCGACAGAGTCAGCACGCTGCGCGCACGCCATGGCAGGAGAAGTTTCGCTAGCCTCGCTGTCGACAGAATCAGCACGCTGCGCGCAAGCTGTGCGCGCGCATGGCATGGCAAGTTTCGAAAAATTCTGTCGACAGGCTCCCGAGCGCGCACGCTGCCGACATGTTGTGCGCACGCTGCCGGCATGCTGTGCACACGCTGCGCGCAAGCTGTGCGCG
>NW_028276883.1:147500-150000 GCF_965620075.1 Prunus avium
CGTAACTAGTAGGAGTGTCACTTTCAACGTCCCCGGTATTGGGTTGAGTTTCTAAAAACAACCGTGCACACCGAGGTTAAACTTTACCGGCTCCACTCCGACTCGCCGCTCACCCACTACTCCGAAGGCAACCGATATTTTGTGGCATCATTGCTACTCTTAAGATTGTCATCCTCGACTTGCTCGTGCATTGGGCTCGCACCTTGCACACACAAGCAATGCCTAGACAATCCTAATCATAGCTCAACCGCACACTCAGAGGATTGGATAGCTTCTTTCAAAGCCAACCTACCCCCACACGTGTGAGAGTGGCCAACAATTCCCTAGCTTCTTCATCAACTCCGCCGAAAGCCATCCTCGACATACCCGTGCATTGAGAAGGTTTGGTGGCCGTACTCCCAACACAAAAGCATACCGAAGACAACCCCAAGCTAAAGCTCACTTGAAGCCAACGCATCGTCACCATGTGTTCGTGTGGCCGAGAATTGGGTAGCTTCTTCATCAACCCCACCAAAAGCCATCCTCGACATACCCGTGCATTGAGAAGGTTTGGTGGCCGTACTCCCAACACAAAAGCATACCGAAGACAACCCCAAGCAAAAGTTCACTTGAAGCCAACCCATCGTCGCCCACAACTAGTGGGTGAATGGTGTGCTTCCCGGGGTTGGCATAGACATTCCCTCGCATGCAAAAGATTGTCGATGCGAAAGATTGTCTATGCCAAACCCGGGAAGCACACCATTCACACACTCCCGACCGGTGTGGTGTGGCGGTGATTGGATAGTTACAGATTGAGCACTTGCCAAGGATCAAAATGTGTCATTTAGAAGAAACATTTTCAAAAAGTTTTTAAAATCTTGTGGGTTTGCAACTCATAAGAGCGTCACTTTCAACGTCCCCGGTATTGGATTGAGTTTCTAAAAACAACCGTGCACACCGAGGTTAAACTTTACCGGCTCCACTCCGACTCGCCGCTCGCCCACAATTTGTTTGCAACGAAACATTTGTTTTTAATTTTGTTGGTTTAAATCTTGTTGGTTTGAAATTGTTTTGAAAAGGTTCTTTAAATCTAGTGGGTTTGCAACTCATAAGAGCATCACTTTCAACGTCCCCGGTATTGGATTGAGTTTCTAAAAACAACCGTGCACACCGAGGTTAAACTTTACCGGCTCCGCTCCGACTCGCCGCTCGCCCACTAGTCCGAAGGCAACAAAACATTTGTTTTTCATTTTGATGAAAATTTCTGTTTTTAAATCTTGTTGGTTTGAAATTTTTTTGAAAAGGTTCTTTAAATCTTGCGGGTTTGCAACTCATAAGAGCGTCACTTTCAACGTCCCCGGCATTGGATTGAGTTTCTAAAAACAACCGTGCACACCGAGGTTAAACTTTACCGGCTCCGCTCCGACTCACCGCTCGCCCACAAATCCGAAGGCAACAAAACATTTGTTTTTAATTTTGATGAATTTTTTTGAAAACATTGGCTTGGCAAGCCCCAATCCGCGACTATCCACCCACCGCCACCCCACACGGGTGGTTGTTGTTGCGAAATGAGGTTGTGGTCGACATGCCCGCGCATTTGAGAAGGAGTTCCTAGCACTCCATGCTCTTCCATGCCAAAAAAAAGCCTAGACAACCCCATTTCGCAACTTTCCACGCCTTTTTTTTTCCCCCTCACCCATGGCGGCGGCGTGGTGGCGGCGGCCGGATTCCGGCCACCACCGCCATGGGTGGCAGCCCCCCGACCCCGACACCAAACCCATAATACCGAGGCAACATATCGAGGCAACATATCGAGGCAACATGACATGGGTGTGGCGTGGGGGAAGGGGGCTGCAGCTAGGAGGGCATGGGCTGCCATGCATATGCAGGCAACACACACCCCCCTATATAGCATTTTATGCATTTAGCCCTTTGACAGGAAGAGACATCACCTATGCGCGAGGAGTCATAATGGGCTCTAAATAATTCAATACAAGGTATTTGGACGTGATTTTTTGCAGGGATACTAAGAAACATGCAATCTCTGATGGGAAAAAGTTTCATAAATATTTGAAGTCGGGAAGTATTTTTTATTATTTTTAGAAGTCGTAAAATTGAAAAAATCATTAAAAGAAATCCGGGAGGAATTTTTTAGTTTTGTAACTTGGAGAAGGTACTAAAAATCATAGACTACTTATGGGGAGCTTATTGTGCGAGGAAATTTCAATAAAAATGGGGTTTGACAAGGTTTGAAAAATTCTGTCGACATTTGAAAAAATCTGGAACTAGGCTGCCGGCATGCTGCGCACATGCTGCGCGCATGCTGCGCGCAGGCTGCGCGCAGGCCACGGCAGGACAAGTTTCGCTAGCCTCACTGTCGACCGAATGCGCAAGCTGCGCGCACGCCATGGCAAGACAAATTTCGCTAGCCTCACTGTCGACAGAGTCAGCACGCTGCGCGCACGCCATGGCAGGAGAAGTTTCGCTAGCCTCGCTGTCGACAGAATCAGCACGCTGCGCG
>NW_028276883.1:160000-165000 GCF_965620075.1 Prunus avium
CCGCTCGCCCACTAGTCCGAAGGCAACAAAACATTTGTTTTTCATTTTGATGAAAATTTCTGTTTTTAAATCTTGTTGGTTTGAAATTTTTTTGAAAAGGTTCTTTAAATCTTGCGGGTTTGCAACTCATAAGAGCGTCACTTTCAACGTCCCCGGCATTGGATTGAGTTTCTAAAAACAACCGTGCACACCGAGGTTAAACTTTACCGGCTCCGCTCCGACTCACCGCTCGCCCACAAATCCGAAGGCAACAAAACATTTGTTTTTAATTTTGATGAATTTTTTTGAAAACATTGGCTTGGCAAGCCCCAATCCGCGACTATCCACCCACCGCCACCCCACACGGGTGGTTGTTGTTGCGAAATGAGGTTGTGGTCGACATGCCCGCGCATTTGAGAAGGAGTTCCTAGCACTCCATGCTCTTCCATGCCAAAAAAAAGCCTAGACAACCCCATTTCGCAACTTTCCACGCCTTTTTTTTTCCCCCTCACCCATGGCGGCGGCGTGGTGGCGGCGGCCGGATTCCGGCCACCACCGCCATGGGTGGCAGCCCCCCGACCCCGACACCAAACCCATAATACCGAGGCAACATATCGAGGCAACATATCGAGGCAACATGACATGGGTGTGGCGTGGGGGAAGGGGGCTGCAGCTAGGAGGGCATGGGCTGCCATGCATATGCAGGCAACACACACCCCCCTATATAGCATTTTATGCATTTAGCCCTTTGACAGGAAGAGACATCACCTATGCGCGAGGAGTCATAATGGGCTCTAAATAATTCAATACAAGGTATTTGGACGTGATTTTTTGCAGGGATACTAAGAAACATGCAATCTCTGATGGGAAAAAGTTTCATAAATATTTGAAGTCGGGAAGTATTTTTTATTATTTTTAGAAGTCGTAAAATTGAAAAAATCATTAAAAGAAATCCGGGAGGAATTTTTTAGTTTTGTAACTTGGAGAAGGTACTAAAAATCATAGACTACTTATGGGGAGCTTATTGTGCGAGGAAATTTCAATAAAAATGGGGTTTGACAAGGTTTGAAAAATTCTGTCGACATTTGAAAAAATCTGGAACTAGGCTGCCGGCATGCTGCGCACATGCTGCGCGCATGCTGCGCGCAGGCTGCGCGCAGGCCACGGCAGGACAAGTTTCGCTAGCCTCACTGTCGACCGAATGCGCAAGCTGCGCGCACGCCATGGCAAGACAAATTTCGCTAGCCTCACTGTCGACAGAGTCAGCACGCTGCGCGCACGCCATGGCAGGAGAAGTTTCGCTAGCCTCGCTGTCGACAGAATCAGCACGCTGCGCGCAAGCTGTGCGCGCGCATGGCATGGCAAGTTTCGAAAAATTCTGTCGACAGGCTCCCGAGCGCGCACGCTGCCGACATGTTGTGCGCACGCTGCCGGCA
The DNA here is from genome assembly GCF_965620075.1 of Prunus avium. Classification (NCBI taxonomy): domain Eukaryota; kingdom Viridiplantae; phylum Streptophyta; class Magnoliopsida; order Rosales; family Rosaceae; genus Prunus; species Prunus avium. The sequence continues at coordinate 161,416 of NW_028276883.1, forward strand.
TGCTGTGCACACGCTGCGCGCAAGCTGTGCGCGCGCATGGCATGGCAAGTTTCGAAAAATTCTGTCGACAGGCTGCCAAGCGCGCACGCTGCGCACACGCTGCCGGCATGCTGTGCGCACGCTGCCGGCATGCTGTGCACACGCTGCGCGCAAGCTGTGCGCGCGCATGGCATGGCAAGTTTCGAAAAATTCTGTCGACAGGCTCCCAAGCGCGCACGCTGCGCACACGCTGCCGGCATGCTGCGCGCACGCTGCCGGCATGCTGCGCGCAAGCTGTGCGCGCGCATGGCATTGCAAGTTTCGAAAAATTCTGCGGCCAGGCTCCCAAGCGCGCACGCTGCGCACACGCTGCCGGCATGCTGCGCGCACGCTGCCGGCATGCTGTGCGCACGCTGCGCGCGCGCATGGCAGGACAAGTTTCGAAAATTTCTGTCGACAGGCTGAGCAGCGCGCACGCTGCGCACAGGCTGCCGGCATGCTGCGCGCACGCCGCGCGCAAGCTGCGCGCGCGCATGGCAGGACAAGTTTCGAAAATTTCTGTCGACAGGCTCAGCAGCGCGCACGCTGCCGACATTCTGTGCGCACGCTGCGCACAGACTGCCGGCATGCTGCGCGCAGCCCATGGCAGGACAAGGTCCGAAAAATTCTGTCGACATTTTTACGCCATGGTAGGCTTCCGCTTCGCGTCACTTTGTCGACATTCAAGCCTACCATTTTTATTGAATTTTTCAAACCTTGTCAAACCCCATTATTCAAATGTCGAAAAATTCTGTCGACATTTTTACGCCATGGTAGGCTTCCGCTTTGCATCACTTTGTCGGAATGCATCGCATGGCGAGGCAAGGCAAGGCAAGGCCACAGCATGCCAAGGCGAAGGCAACGCATGGCTTGGTCAAGGCCACATCATGGGCACGGCATGCCAAGGCAAGGCGAGGCAAGCCATCCTTAGCCTCGCCTAGCCTCACTTACTCGGAATGCCTTGGATGATGCGCAATGCCAAGGCAAGGCAAGGCAAGGCATGGCTTGAATGGCTTGGTGTAGGCCACAACTTGGGCATGGCATGCCAATGCAAGGCAAGGCAAGGCAAGCCACGCCATCCGAACCCTCCAATAACCTTACTTTCTCGGAATGCCTTGAATGGGCACGGCATGTGAAGGCAAGGCAAGGTCCTAAAAATCATTTTGTAAGTTGGAGAAGGTCCTAAAAATCATAGACTTAATTATAGGGAGCTTATTGTGCGGGGAAATTTCAATAAAAATTGGGTTTGACAAGGTTTGAAAAATTCTGTCGACATGCTGCCGGCATGCTGCGCGCAGGCTTCGTGCATGATGTGAGCATGCCAAGCTTCCAATAGCCTCACTGTCTCTGAATGCCTTGAATGGGGAGCAATCTGCGTGCAAGCCATGGCATGACAAGGTTTCGAACAATTCTGTCGACAGAAGCAGCAGGCTGCGCGCAGCATGCCGGCAGGCTGCGCGCAGCGTGCCTGCAGCCTGCGTGCAAGCCATGGCATGACAAGTTTTTGAAAAACTCTGTCGACAGAATCAGGAGGCTGCCGGCACGCTGTGCGCAGGCTTCATGCATGATGCGAGCAGGCTGCGTGCAAGGGTAGGCATGCCAAGCCAAGCCATCCCAAACTTCCAATAGCCTCACTTTCTCGAAATGCCTTGATTGGGGCAATGCCAAAGCATGGCGCGGCGCAAGGCAAGGCAAGGCACGGCATGGCAAGGCAATGCCAAGGCAAGCCAAGCCCGGCATGGCGCGGCGCGGCGCAAGGCAAGGCACGGCATGGCAACGCAAGGCATGCAAAGGCCACGGCATGGCAAGGCCAAGGCAAGGCAAGGCAATGCATGGCCAAGGCACGACATGCCAAGTGTCACGGGACGAGCGTGCGACGCGGCGCGGCGGAAGCAAATCACAGATTTCGCTCGCACAAACGCTCCCGTGCGGCCCAGGATCCCTTCGAATCCCAGTCAGCCTTCTCCCCACTTCATGACTCTCACAACTCCGCGAGAGGTTCACCATCATGTGTCGTCTCCCATAGGCGCCAAGCCCTATGGCTAGACAACGAGTCACACTTCCTTGTGACAACACAATCATCCCGCATCCGGCAACGAACCCTCGACGCCCATACATCAAGCGTTGCATGAGACACGTCAACTGCATCGACCACGTCGCATGCCAAACTCGTGGCTCGCTCATGTCCAAGTCGAGACATGGCGATCCAACACACCATCGGTTTACCCACACTTCTGTCGGTCATCCGTTAGCAACCACGATAGCCCACATCCTCAAGCTATCCACGCAAGCTGTCACGCTCGCATGTCGCCCAAGCCTTGGCGACATATGTATTCCGAATGTCCCACATAACCATCTATGCTTTGCATGGGGTCGCAACCCATGCGTACCGGCATCCGAATATCTTCCTTCCATCTTGGACAAGGCCGAACCCAAGCCAAGTCCATCGAGTCTCGTCAAATGCCTCGCTAGCCGACGGCATAGCGAATGCCATACGTTGACCTCACTCTTTCCAACGATGCGCAATACGAACGGCCCCGCGTGTTCGTACTGTCCTCGGGAAGTCCTTTCCCTCGGAGACATAGATTATCCTTCAACAATCTCATGCCCGCCCTTATGACTACCTCCAATGTCATAAGGATGCTCGCTTAGTGCCACAAGGGTGTAAGCACCAGGGGTGGTGGAGAGCATGACACCATGTCACCCCCTATATAGCATTTTATGCATTTAGCCTTCTGCCAGGAGGGAACATCACCTATGCACGAGGAGTCATAATTGGGCATAACTTCTTCGTACGAACTCCGAATGGCGAACCGTCAGTTGCATAGCGTGTATCTCGTCATTACGAACATCTTTCGTGTTCTGAGTTTCTTCAGGTTCCTCCCGTAACCTTCCGAAATACCCAAAATACCCCTCACACGCACAACCCGGCCAACACCAACCATTCTAGCTCTTAAGTCCTTGCCCCTTCCACACTTGGACTACCTCATAAGCGCATGGATGTCCCAACGGAGTCACGAAAGCACACGCTCAAGTGCGATCCGTGACATTCTCCCCCACTGATAGTGTCGACGCCCTCGTCGACGTGCCCACTGCACTGCCGCATAACAACACCATATAGGAATATCCTCTTCTCTTCGCTCCATGGACCACAATGCACCACTGTGTTCACCCTTTTGAACTTCTCTTTCAAAGTCCTACGTCTTTCCCTCTTTGGGCCGAGACCTCCGTCTCTTGTCGCACTCGACCACTGAACAACCACATAGCCCGCTGGTCAAGTACCTCCACATTTTCCACATTCAAGGAGATGCACCCCACCTGGGTGTGACTCGTAAGCCAACCGTGTGTCCTCCACGGCACCTCCATTTTGTGCATCTGCACTGCCATACCTCAATGGCGTACGTGGGTCTCCCCCACTTATCTCGTCGACGCACCCTCACGCCAACGTGCCTCCGAAGCTTAGCTCCATAACACTTAGGCATTCACAATTCACCGTGGTAAGACATCCTCCCTACTACGAGTAGAACCACCTACCTACCAACGCCCAAACTCGGACTCGGCAGCACT
>NW_028276883.1:175000-177500 GCF_965620075.1 Prunus avium
ACTCCGACTCGCCGCTCGCCCACAATTTGTTTGCAACGAAACATTTGTTTTTAATTTTGTTGGTTTAAATCTTGTTGGTTTGAAATTGTTTTGAAAAGGTTCTTTAAATCTAGTGGGTTTGCAACTCATAAGAGCATCACTTTCAACGTCCCCGGTATTGGATTGAGTTTCTAAAAACAACCGTGCACACCGAGGTTAAACTTTACCGGCTCCGCTCCGACTCGCCGCTCGCCCACTAGTCCGAAGGCAACAAAACATTTGTTTTTCATTTTGATGAAAATTTCTGTTTTTAAATCTTGTTGGTTTGAAATTTTTTTGAAAAGGTTCTTTAAATCTTGCGGGTTTGCAACTCATAAGAGCGTCACTTTCAACGTCCCCGGCATTGGATTGAGTTTCTAAAAACAACCGTGCACACCGAGGTTAAACTTTACCGGCTCCGCTCCGACTCACCGCTCGCCCACAAATCCGAAGGCAACAAAACATTTGTTTTTAATTTTGATGAATTTTTTTGAAAACATTGGCTTGGCAAGCCCCAATCCGCGACTATCCACCCACCGCCACCCCACACGGGTGGTTGTTGTTGCGAAATGAGGTTGTGGTCGACATGCCCGCGCATTTGAGAAGGAGTTCCTAGCACTCCATGCTCTTCCATGCCAAAAAAAAGCCTAGACAACCCCATTTCGCAACTTTCCACGCCTTTTTTTTTCCCCCTCACCCATGGCGGCGGCGTGGTGGCGGCGGCCGGATTCCGGCCACCACCGCCATGGGTGGCAGCCCCCCGACCCCGACACCAAACCCATAATACCGAGGCAACATATCGAGGCAACATATCGAGGCAACATGACATGGGTGTGGCGTGGGGGAAGGGGGCTGCAGCTAGGAGGGCATGGGCTGCCATGCATATGCAGGCAACACACACCCCCCTATATAGCATTTTATGCATTTAGCCCTTTGACAGGAAGAGACATCACCTATGCGCGAGGAGTCATAATGGGCTCTAAATAATTCAATACAAGGTATTTGGACGTGATTTTTTGCAGGGATACTAAGAAACATGCAATCTCTGATGGGAAAAAGTTTCATAAATATTTGAAGTCGGGAAGTATTTTTTATTATTTTTAGAAGTCGTAAAATTGAAAAAATCATTAAAAGAAATCCGGGAGGAATTTTTTAGTTTTGTAACTTGGAGAAGGTACTAAAAATCATAGACTACTTATGGGGAGCTTATTGTGCGAGGAAATTTCAATAAAAATGGGGTTTGACAAGGTTTGAAAAATTCTGTCGACATTTGAAAAAATCTGGAACTAGGCTGCCGGCATGCTGCGCACATGCTGCGCGCATGCTGCGCGCAGGCTGCGCGCAGGCCACGGCAGGACAAGTTTCGCTAGCCTCACTGTCGACCGAATGCGCAAGCTGCGCGCACGCCATGGCAAGACAAATTTCGCTAGCCTCACTGTCGACAGAGTCAGCACGCTGCGCGCACGCCATGGCAGGAGAAGTTTCGCTAGCCTCGCTGTCGACAGAATCAGCACGCTGCGCGCAAGCTGTGCGCGCGCATGGCATGGCAAGTTTCGAAAAATTCTGTCGACAGGCTCCCGAGCGCGCACGCTGCCGACATGTTGTGCGCACGCTGCCGGCATGCTGTGCACACGCTGCGCGCAAGCTGTGCGCGCGCATGGCATGGCAAGTTTCGAAAAATTCTGTCGACAGGCTGCCAAGCGCGCACGCTGCGCACACGCTGCCGGCATGCTGTGCGCACGCTGCCGGCATGCTGTGCACACGCTGCGCGCAAGCTGTGCGCGCGCATGGCATGGCAAGTTTCGAAAAATTCTGTCGACAGGCTCCCAAGCGCGCACGCTGCGCACACGCTGCCGGCATGCTGCGCGCACGCTGCCGGCATGCTGCGCGCAAGCTGTGCGCGCGCATGGCATTGCAAGTTTCGAAAAATTCTGCGGCCAGGCTCCCAAGCGCGCACGCTGCGCACACGCTGCCGGCATGCTGCGCGCACGCTGCCGGCATGCTGTGCGCACGCTGCGCGCGCGCATGGCAGGACAAGTTTCGAAAATTTCTGTCGACAGGCTGAGCAGCGCGCACGCTGCGCACAGGCTGCCGGCATGCTGCGCGCACGCCGCGCGCAAGCTGCGCGCGCGCATGGCAGGACAAGTTTCGAAAATTTCTGTCGACAGGCTCAGCAGCGCGCACGCTGCCGACATTCTGTGCGCACGCTGCGCACAGACTGCCGGCATGCTGCGCGCAGCCCATGGCAGGACAAGGTCCGAAAAATTCTGTCGACATTTTTACGCCATGGTAGGCTTCCGCTTCGCGTCACTTTGTCGACATTCAAGCCTACCATTTTTATTGAATTTTTCAAACCTTGTCAAACCCCATTATTCAAATGTCGAAAAATTCTGTCGACATTTTTACGCCATGGTAGGCTTCCGCTTTGCATCACTTTGTCGGAATGCATCGCATGGCGAGGCAAGGCAAGGCAAGGCCACAG
>NW_028276883.1:197500-200000 GCF_965620075.1 Prunus avium
AGAAACATTTTCAAAAAGTTTTTAAAATCTTGTGGGTTTGCAACTCATAAGAGCGTCACTTTCAACGTCCCCGGTATTGGATTGAGTTTCTAAAAACAACCGTGCACACCGAGGTTAAACTTTACCGGCTCCACTCCGACTCGCCGCTCGCCCACAATTTGTTTGCAACGAAACATTTGTTTTTAATTTTGTTGGTTTAAATCTTGTTGGTTTGAAATTGTTTTGAAAAGGTTCTTTAAATCTAGTGGGTTTGCAACTCATAAGAGCATCACTTTCAACGTCCCCGGTATTGGATTGAGTTTCTAAAAACAACCGTGCACACCGAGGTTAAACTTTACCGGCTCCGCTCCGACTCGCCGCTCGCCCACTAGTCCGAAGGCAACAAAACATTTGTTTTTCATTTTGATGAAAATTTCTGTTTTTAAATCTTGTTGGTTTGAAATTTTTTTGAAAAGGTTCTTTAAATCTTGCGGGTTTGCAACTCATAAGAGCGTCACTTTCAACGTCCCCGGCATTGGATTGAGTTTCTAAAAACAACCGTGCACACCGAGGTTAAACTTTACCGGCTCCGCTCCGACTCACCGCTCGCCCACAAATCCGAAGGCAACAAAACATTTGTTTTTAATTTTGATGAATTTTTTTGAAAACATTGGCTTGGCAAGCCCCAATCCGCGACTATCCACCCACCGCCACCCCACACGGGTGGTTGTTGTTGCGAAATGAGGTTGTGGTCGACATGCCCGCGCATTTGAGAAGGAGTTCCTAGCACTCCATGCTCTTCCATGCCAAAAAAAAGCCTAGACAACCCCATTTCGCAACTTTCCACGCCTTTTTTTTTCCCCCTCACCCATGGCGGCGGCGTGGTGGCGGCGGCCGGATTCCGGCCACCACCGCCATGGGTGGCAGCCCCCCGACCCCGACACCAAACCCATAATACCGAGGCAACATATCGAGGCAACATATCGAGGCAACATGACATGGGTGTGGCGTGGGGGAAGGGGGCTGCAGCTAGGAGGGCATGGGCTGCCATGCATATGCAGGCAACACACACCCCCCTATATAGCATTTTATGCATTTAGCCCTTTGACAGGAAGAGACATCACCTATGCGCGAGGAGTCATAATGGGCTCTAAATAATTCAATACAAGGTATTTGGACGTGATTTTTTGCAGGGATACTAAGAAACATGCAATCTCTGATGGGAAAAAGTTTCATAAATATTTGAAGTCGGGAAGTATTTTTTATTATTTTTAGAAGTCGTAAAATTGAAAAAATCATTAAAAGAAATCCGGGAGGAATTTTTTAGTTTTGTAACTTGGAGAAGGTACTAAAAATCATAGACTACTTATGGGGAGCTTATTGTGCGAGGAAATTTCAATAAAAATGGGGTTTGACAAGGTTTGAAAAATTCTGTCGACATTTGAAAAAATCTGGAACTAGGCTGCCGGCATGCTGCGCACATGCTGCGCGCATGCTGCGCGCAGGCTGCGCGCAGGCCACGGCAGGACAAGTTTCGCTAGCCTCACTGTCGACCGAATGCGCAAGCTGCGCGCACGCCATGGCAAGACAAATTTCGCTAGCCTCACTGTCGACAGAGTCAGCACGCTGCGCGCACGCCATGGCAGGAGAAGTTTCGCTAGCCTCGCTGTCGACAGAATCAGCACGCTGCGCGCAAGCTGTGCGCGCGCATGGCATGGCAAGTTTCGAAAAATTCTGTCGACAGGCTCCCGAGCGCGCACGCTGCCGACATGTTGTGCGCACGCTGCCGGCATGCTGTGCACACGCTGCGCGCAAGCTGTGCGCGCGCATGGCATGGCAAGTTTCGAAAAATTCTGTCGACAGGCTGCCAAGCGCGCACGCTGCGCACACGCTGCCGGCATGCTGTGCGCACGCTGCCGGCATGCTGTGCACACGCTGCGCGCAAGCTGTGCGCGCGCATGGCATGGCAAGTTTCGAAAAATTCTGTCGACAGGCTCCCAAGCGCGCACGCTGCGCACACGCTGCCGGCATGCTGCGCGCACGCTGCCGGCATGCTGCGCGCAAGCTGTGCGCGCGCATGGCATTGCAAGTTTCGAAAAATTCTGCGGCCAGGCTCCCAAGCGCGCACGCTGCGCACACGCTGCCGGCATGCTGCGCGCACGCTGCCGGCATGCTGTGCGCACGCTGCGCGCGCGCATGGCAGGACAAGTTTCGAAAATTTCTGTCGACAGGCTGAGCAGCGCGCACGCTGCGCACAGGCTGCCGGCATGCTGCGCGCACGCCGCGCGCAAGCTGCGCGCGCGCATGGCAGGACAAGTTTCGAAAATTTCTGTCGACAGGCTCAGCAGCGCGCACGCTGCCGACATTCTGTGCGCACGCTGCGCACAGACTGCCGGCATGCTGCGCGCAGCCCATGGCAGGACAAGGTCCGAAAAATTCTGTCGACATTTTTACGCCATGGTAGGCTTCCGCTTCGCGTCACTTTGTCGACATTCAAGCCTACCATTTTTATTGAATTTTT
>NW_028276883.1:220000-222500 GCF_965620075.1 Prunus avium
GATTGTCTATGCCAAACCCGGGAAGCACACCATTCACACACTCCCGACCGGTGTGGTGTGGCGGTGATTGGATAGTTACAGATTGAGCACTTGCCAAGGATCAAAATGTGTCATTTAGAAGAAACATTTTCAAAAAGTTTTTAAAATCTTGTGGGTTTGCAACTCATAAGAGCGTCACTTTCAACGTCCCCGGTATTGGATTGAGTTTCTAAAAACAACCGTGCACACCGAGGTTAAACTTTACCGGCTCCACTCCGACTCGCCGCTCGCCCACAATTTGTTTGCAACGAAACATTTGTTTTTAATTTTGTTGGTTTAAATCTTGTTGGTTTGAAATTGTTTTGAAAAGGTTCTTTAAATCTAGTGGGTTTGCAACTCATAAGAGCATCACTTTCAACGTCCCCGGTATTGGATTGAGTTTCTAAAAACAACCGTGCACACCGAGGTTAAACTTTACCGGCTCCGCTCCGACTCGCCGCTCGCCCACTAGTCCGAAGGCAACAAAACATTTGTTTTTCATTTTGATGAAAATTTCTGTTTTTAAATCTTGTTGGTTTGAAATTTTTTTGAAAAGGTTCTTTAAATCTTGCGGGTTTGCAACTCATAAGAGCGTCACTTTCAACGTCCCCGGCATTGGATTGAGTTTCTAAAAACAACCGTGCACACCGAGGTTAAACTTTACCGGCTCCGCTCCGACTCACCGCTCGCCCACAAATCCGAAGGCAACAAAACATTTGTTTTTAATTTTGATGAATTTTTTTGAAAACATTGGCTTGGCAAGCCCCAATCCGCGACTATCCACCCACCGCCACCCCACACGGGTGGTTGTTGTTGCGAAATGAGGTTGTGGTCGACATGCCCGCGCATTTGAGAAGGAGTTCCTAGCACTCCATGCTCTTCCATGCCAAAAAAAAGCCTAGACAACCCCATTTCGCAACTTTCCACGCCTTTTTTTTTCCCCCTCACCCATGGCGGCGGCGTGGTGGCGGCGGCCGGATTCCGGCCACCACCGCCATGGGTGGCAGCCCCCCGACCCCGACACCAAACCCATAATACCGAGGCAACATATCGAGGCAACATATCGAGGCAACATGACATGGGTGTGGCGTGGGGGAAGGGGGCTGCAGCTAGGAGGGCATGGGCTGCCATGCATATGCAGGCAACACACACCCCCCTATATAGCATTTTATGCATTTAGCCCTTTGACAGGAAGAGACATCACCTATGCGCGAGGAGTCATAATGGGCTCTAAATAATTCAATACAAGGTATTTGGACGTGATTTTTTGCAGGGATACTAAGAAACATGCAATCTCTGATGGGAAAAAGTTTCATAAATATTTGAAGTCGGGAAGTATTTTTTATTATTTTTAGAAGTCGTAAAATTGAAAAAATCATTAAAAGAAATCCGGGAGGAATTTTTTAGTTTTGTAACTTGGAGAAGGTACTAAAAATCATAGACTACTTATGGGGAGCTTATTGTGCGAGGAAATTTCAATAAAAATGGGGTTTGACAAGGTTTGAAAAATTCTGTCGACATTTGAAAAAATCTGGAACTAGGCTGCCGGCATGCTGCGCACATGCTGCGCGCATGCTGCGCGCATGCTGCGCGCAGGCTGCGCGCAGGCCACGGCAGGACAAGTTTCGCTAGCCTCACTGTCGACCGAATGCGCAAGCTGCGCGCACGCCATGGCAAGACAAATTTCGCTAGCCTCACTGTCGACAGAGTCAGCACGCTGCGCGCACGCCATGGCAGGAGAAGTTTCGCTAGCCTCGCTGTCGACAGAATCAGCACGCTGCGCGCAAGCTGTGCGCGCGCATGGCATGGCAAGTTTCGAAAAATTCTGTCGACAGGCTCCCGAGCGCGCACGCTGCCGACATGTTGTGCGCACGCTGCCGGCATGCTGTGCACACGCTGCGCGCAAGCTGTGCGCGCGCATGGCATGGCAAGTTTCGAAAAATTCTGTCGACAGGCTGCCAAGCGCGCACGCTGCGCACACGCTGCCGGCATGCTGTGCGCACGCTGCCGGCATGCTGTGCACACGCTGCGCGCAAGCTGTGCGCGCGCATGGCATGGCAAGTTTCGAAAAATTCTGTCGACAGGCTCCCAAGCGCGCACGCTGCGCACACGCTGCCGGCATGCTGCGCGCACGCTGCCGGCATGCTGCGCGCAAGCTGTGCGCGCGCATGGCATTGCAAGTTTCGAAAAATTCTGCGGCCAGGCTCCCAAGCGCGCACGCTGCGCACACGCTGCCGGCATGCTGCGCGCACGCTGCCGGCATGCTGTGCGCACGCTGCGCGCGCGCATGGCAGGACAAGTTTCGAAAATTTCTGTCGACAGGCTGAGCAGCGCGCACGCTGCGCACAGGCTGCCGGCATGCTGCGCGCACGCCGCGCGCAAGCTGCGCGCGCGCATGGCAGGACAAGTTTCGAAAATTTCTGTCGACAGGCTCAGCAGCGCGCACGCTGCCGACATTCTGTGCGCACGCTGCGCACAGACT
>NW_028276883.1:242500-245000 GCF_965620075.1 Prunus avium
GCCGTACTCCCAACACAAAAGCATACCGAAGACAACCCCAAGCAAAAGTTCACTTGAAGCCAACCCATCGTCGCCCACAACTAGTGGGTGAATGGTGTGCTTCCCGGGGTTGGCATAGACATTCCCTCGCATGCAAAAGATTGTCGATGCGAAAGATTGTCTATGCCAAACCCGGGAAGCACACCATTCACACACTCCCGACCGGTGTGGTGTGGCGGTGATTGGATAGTTACAGATTGAGCACTTGCCAAGGATCAAAATGTGTCATTTAGAAGAAACATTTTCAAAAAGTTTTTAAAATCTTGTGGGTTTGCAACTCATAAGAGCGTCACTTTCAACGTCCCCGGTATTGGATTGAGTTTCTAAAAACAACCGTGCACACCGAGGTTAAACTTTACCGGCTCCACTCCGACTCGCCGCTCGCCCACAATTTGTTTGCAACGAAACATTTGTTTTTAATTTTGTTGGTTTAAATCTTGTTGGTTTGAAATTGTTTTGAAAAGGTTCTTTAAATCTAGTGGGTTTGCAACTCATAAGAGCATCACTTTCAACGTCCCCGGTATTGGATTGAGTTTCTAAAAACAACCGTGCACACCGAGGTTAAACTTTACCGGCTCCGCTCCGACTCGCCGCTCGCCCACTAGTCCGAAGGCAACAAAACATTTGTTTTTCATTTTGATGAAAATTTCTGTTTTTAAATCTTGTTGGTTTGAAATTTTTTTGAAAAGGTTCTTTAAATCTTGCGGGTTTGCAACTCATAAGAGCGTCACTTTCAACGTCCCCGGCATTGGATTGAGTTTCTAAAAACAACCGTGCACACCGAGGTTAAACTTTACCGGCTCCGCTCCGACTCACCGCTCGCCCACAAATCCGAAGGCAACAAAACATTTGTTTTTAATTTTGATGAATTTTTTTGAAAACATTGGCTTGGCAAGCCCCAATCCGCGACTATCCACCCACCGCCACCCCACACGGGTGGTTGTTGTTGCGAAATGAGGTTGTGGTCGACATGCCCGCGCATTTGAGAAGGAGTTCCTAGCACTCCATGCTCTTCCATGCCAAAAAAAAGCCTAGACAACCCCATTTCGCAACTTTCCACGCCTTTTTTTTTCCCCCTCACCCATGGCGGCGGCGTGGTGGCGGCGGCCGGATTCCGGCCACCACCGCCATGGGTGGCAGCCCCCCGACCCCGACACCAAACCCATAATACCGAGGCAACATATCGAGGCAACATATCGAGGCAACATGACATGGGTGTGGCGTGGGGGAAGGGGGCTGCAGCTAGGAGGGCATGGGCTGCCATGCATATGCAGGCAACACACACCCCCCTATATAGCATTTTATGCATTTAGCCCTTTGACAGGAAGAGACATCACCTATGCGCGAGGAGTCATAATGGGCTCTAAATAATTCAATACAAGGTATTTGGACGTGATTTTTTGCAGGGATACTAAGAAACATGCAATCTCTGATGGGAAAAAGTTTCATAAATATTTGAAGTCGGGAAGTATTTTTTATTATTTTTAGAAGTCGTAAAATTGAAAAAATCATTAAAAGAAATCCGGGAGGAATTTTTTAGTTTTGTAACTTGGAGAAGGTACTAAAAATCATAGACTACTTATGGGGAGCTTATTGTGCGAGGAAATTTCAATAAAAATGGGGTTTGACAAGGTTTGAAAAATTCTGTCGACATTTGAAAAAATCTGGAACTAGGCTGCCGGCATGCTGCGCACATGCTGCGCGCATGCTGCGCGCAGGCTGCGCGCAGGCCACGGCAGGACAAGTTTCGCTAGCCTCACTGTCGACCGAATGCGCAAGCTGCGCGCACGCCATGGCAAGACAAATTTCGCTAGCCTCACTGTCGACAGAGTCAGCACGCTGCGCGCACGCCATGGCAGGAGAAGTTTCGCTAGCCTCGCTGTCGACAGAATCAGCACGCTGCGCGCAAGCTGTGCGCGCGCATGGCATGGCAAGTTTCGAAAAATTCTGTCGACAGGCTCCCGAGCGCGCACGCTGCCGACATGTTGTGCGCACGCTGCCGGCATGCTGTGCACACGCTGCGCGCAAGCTGTGCGCGCGCATGGCATGGCAAGTTTCGAAAAATTCTGTCGACAGGCTGCCAAGCGCGCACGCTGCGCACACGCTGCCGGCATGCTGTGCGCACGCTGCCGGCATGCTGTGCACACGCTGCGCGCAAGCTGTGCGCGCGCATGGCATGGCAAGTTTCGAAAAATTCTGTCGACAGGCTCCCAAGCGCGCACGCTGCGCACACGCTGCCGGCATGCTGCGCGCACGCTGCCGGCATGCTGCGCGCAAGCTGTGCGCGCGCATGGCATTGCAAGTTTCGAAAAATTCTGCGGCCAGGCTCCCAAGCGCGCACGCTGCGCACACGCTGCCGGCATGCTGCGCGCACGCTGCCGGCATGCTGTGCGCACGCTGCGCGCGCGCATGGCAGGACAAGTTTCGAAAATTTCTGTCGACAGGCTGAGCAGCGCGCACG
>NW_028276883.1:265000-267500 GCF_965620075.1 Prunus avium
GCAACGAAACATTTGTTTTTAATTTTGTTGGTTTGAAATTGTTTTGAAAAGGTTCTTTAAATCTAGTGGGTTTGCAACTCATAAGAGCGTCACTTTCAACGTCCCCGGCATTGGATTGAGTTTCTAAAAACAACCGTGCACACCGAGGTTAAACTTTACCGGCTCCACTCCGACTCGCCGCTCGCCCACTAGTCCGAAGGCAACAAAACATTTGTTTTTCATTTTGATGAAAATTTCTGTTTTTAAATCTTGTTGGTTTGAAATTGTTTTGAAAAGGTTCTTTAAATCTTGCGGGTTTGCAACTCATAAGAGCGTCACTTTCAACGTCCCCGGCATTGGATTGAGTTTCTAAAAACAACCGTGCACACCGAGGTTAAACTTTACCGGCTCCACTCCGACTCGCCGCTCGCCCACAAATCCGAAGGCAACAAAACATTTGTTTTTAATTTTGATGAAATTTTTTGAAAACATTGGCTTGGCAAGCCCCAATCCGCGACTATCCACCCACCGCCACCCCACACGGGTGGTTGTTGTTGCGAAATGAGGTTGTGGTCGACATGCCCGTGCATTTGAGAAGGAGTTCCTAGCACTCCATGCTCTCCCATGCCAAAAAATAGCCTAGACAACCCCATTTCGCAACTTTCCACGCCTTTTTTTTCCTCCCTCACCCATGGCGGCGGCGTGGTGGCGGCGGCCGGATTCCGGCCACCACCGCCATGGGTGGCAGCCCCCCGACCCCGACACCAAACCCATAATACCGAGGCAACATATCGAGGCAACATGACATGGGTGTGGCGTGGGGGAAGGGGGCTGCAGCTAGGAAGGCATGGGCTGCCATGCATATGCAGGCAACACACACCCCCCTATATAGCATTTTATGCATTTAGCCCTTTGACAGGAAGAGACATCACCTATGCGCGAGGAGTCATAATGGGCTCTAAATAATTCAATACAAGGTATTTGGACGTGATTTTTTGCAGGGATACTAAGAAACATGCAATCTATGATGGGAAAAAGTTTCATAAATTTTTGAAGTCGGGAAGTATTTTTTATTAGTTTTAGAAGTCGTAAAATTGAAAAAATCATTAAAACAAATCCGGGAGGAATTTTTTAGTTTTGTAAGTTGGAGAAGGTCCTAAAAATCATAGACTACTTATGGGGAGCTTATTGTGCGAGGAAATTTCAATAAAAACGGGGTTTGACAAGATTTGAAAAATTCTGTCGACATTTGAAAAAACCTGGAACCATGCTGCCGGCATGCTGCGCACATGCTGCGCGCATGCTGCGCGCAGACTGCGCGCATGCCATGGCAGGACAAGTTTTGCTAGCCTCACTGTCTACAGATGCGCAAGCTGCGCGCACGCTGCGCACAGGCTGCGCGCATGCTGCGCACAGACTGCGCGCACGCTGCGCGCATGCCATGGCAGGACAAGTTTCGCTAGCCTCACTGTCGACAGATGCGCAAGCTGCGCGCAAGCTCCGCGCACGCTGCGCACAGCCTGTGCGCATGTTGTGCGCATGCTGCGCGCAGGCTGCGCGCAGGCGCCGCGCATGCCATGGCAGGACAAGTTTCGCTAGCCTCACTGTCGACAGATGCGCAAGCTGCGTGCACGCTGCGCACAGGCTGCGCACAGCGCATGCCATGGCAGGACAAGTTCGCTAGCCTCACTGTCGACAGATGCGCAAGCTGCGCGCACAGGCTGCGCGCACGCCATGGCAGGACAAGTTTCGCTAGCCTCACTGTCGACAGAATCAGCACGCTGCGCGCAAGCTGCGCGCACGCTGCCGGCATGGTGCGCGCACGCTGCCGGCATGGTGCGCGCACGCTGCCGGCATGGTGCGCGCACGCTGCCGGCATGCTGTGCGCACGCTGCGCGCGCGCATGGCAGGACAAGTTTCGAAAATTTCTGTCGACAGTCTCAGCAGCGCGCACGCTGCCGACATGCTGTGCGCACGCTGCGCACAGGCTGCCGGCATGCTGCGCGCAGCCCATGGCAGGACAAGGTCCGAAAAATTCTGTCGACATTTTTACGCCGTGGTAGGCTTCCGCTTCGCGTCACTTTGTCGACATTCAAGCCTACCATTTGTATTGAATTTTTCAAACCTTGTCAAACCCCATTATTCAAATGTCGAAAAATTTTGTCGACATTTTTACGCCATGATAGGCTTCCGCTTCGCGTCACTTTGTCGGAATGCATCGCATGGCGAGGCAAGGCCACGGCATGCCAAGGCGAAGGCAACGCATGGCTTGAATGGCTTGGTCAAGGCCACATCATGGGCACGGCATGCCAAGGCAAGGCGAGGCAAGCCATCCTTAGCCTCGCCTACACTCACTTTCTCGGAATGCATTGGATGATGAGCAATTCCAAGGTAAGGCAACGCATGGCTTGAATGGCTTGGTGTAGGCCACAACTTGGGCATGGCATGCCAATGCAAGGCAAGGCAAGGCAAGCCATCCTTAGCCTCGCCTACACTCACTTTCTCGGAATGCATTGGATGA
>NW_028276883.1:285000-287500 GCF_965620075.1 Prunus avium
TCATAAGAGCGTCACTTTCAACGTCCCCGGCATTGGATTGAGTTTCTAAAAACAACCGTGCACACCGAGGTTAAACTTTACCGGCTCCACTCCGACTCGCCGCTCGCCCACTAGTCCGAAGGCAACAAAACATTTGTTTTTCATTTTGATGAAAATTTCTGTTTTTAAATCTTGTTGGTTTGAAATTGTTTTGAAAAGGTTCTTTAAATCTTGCGGGTTTGCAACTCATAAGAGCGTCACTTTCAACGTCCCCGGCATTGGATTGAGTTTCTAAAAACAACCGTGCACACCGAGGTTAAACTTTACCGGCTCCACTCCGACTCGCCGCTCGCCCACAAATCCGAAGGCAACAAAACATTTGTTTTTAATTTTGATGAAATTTTTTGAAAACATTGGCTTGGCAAGCCCCAATCCGCGACTATCCACCCACCGCCACCCCACACGGGTGGTTGTTGTTGCGAAATGAGGTTGTGGTCGACATGCCCGTGCATTTGAGAAGGAGTTCCTAGCACTCCATGCTCTCCCATGCCAAAAAATAGCCTAGACAACCCCATTTCGCAACTTTCCACGCCTTTTTTTTCCTCCCTCACCCATGGCGGCGGCGTGGTGGCGGCGGCCGGATTCCGGCCACCACCGCCATGGGTGGCAGCCCCCCGACCCCGACACCAAACCCATAATACCGAGGCAACATATCGAGGCAACATGACATGGGTGTGGCGTGGGGGAAGGGGGCTGCAGCTAGGAAGGCATGGGCTGCCATGCATATGCAGGCAACACACACCCCCCTATATAGCATTTTATGCATTTAGCCCTTTGACAGGAAGAGACATCACCTATGCGCGAGGAGTCATAATGGGCTCTAAATAATTCAATACAAGGTATTTGGACGTGATTTTTTGCAGGGATACTAAGAAACATGCAATCTATGATGGGAAAAAGTTTCATAAATTTTTGAAGTCGGGAAGTATTTTTTATTAGTTTTAGAAGTCGTAAAATTGAAAAAATCATTAAAACAAATCCGGGAGGAATTTTTTAGTTTTGTAAGTTGGAGAAGGTCCTAAAAATCATAGACTACTTATGGGGAGCTTATTGTGCGAGGAAATTTCAATAAAAACGGGGTTTGACAAGATTTGAAAAATTCTGTCGACATTTGAAAAAACCTGGAACCATGCTGCCGGCATGCTGCGCACATGCTGCGCGCATGCTGCGCGCAGACTGCGCGCATGCCATGGCAGGACAAGTTTTGCTAGCCTCACTGTCTACAGATGCGCAAGCTGCGCGCACGCTGCGCACAGGCTGCGCGCATGCTGCGCACAGACTGCGCGCACGCTGCGCGCATGCCATGGCAGGACAAGTTTCGCTAGCCTCACTGTCGACAGATGCGCAAGCTGCGCGCAAGCTCCGCGCACGCTGCGCACAGCCTGTGCGCATGTTGTGCGCATGCTGCGCGCAGGCTGCGCGCAGGCGCCGCGCATGCCATGGCAGGACAAGTTTCGCTAGCCTCACTGTCGACAGATGCGCAAGCTGCGTGCACGCTGCGCACAGGCTGCGCACAGCGCATGCCATGGCAGGACAAGTTCGCTAGCCTCACTGTCGACAGATGCGCAAGCTGCGCGCACAGGCTGCGCGCACGCCATGGCAGGACAAGTTTCGCTAGCCTCACTGTCGACAGAATCAGCACGCTGCGCGCAAGCTGCGCGCACGCTGCCGGCATGGTGCGCGCACGCTGCCGGCATGGTGCGCGCACGCTGCCGGCATGGTGCGCGCACGCTGCCGGCATGCTGTGCGCACGCTGCGCGCGCGCATGGCAGGACAAGTTTCGAAAATTTCTGTCGACAGTCTCAGCAGCGCGCACGCTGCCGACATGCTGTGCGCACGCTGCGCACAGGCTGCCGGCATGCTGCGCGCAGCCCATGGCAGGACAAGGTCCGAAAAATTCTGTCGACATTTTTACGCCGTGGTAGGCTTCCGCTTCGCGTCACTTTGTCGACATTCAAGCCTACCATTTGTATTGAATTTTTCAAACCTTGTCAAACCCCATTATTCAAATGTCGAAAAATTTTGTCGACATTTTTACGCCATGATAGGCTTCCGCTTCGCGTCACTTTGTCGGAATGCATCGCATGGCGAGGCAAGGCCACGGCATGCCAAGGCGAAGGCAACGCATGGCTTGAATGGCTTGGTCAAGGCCACATCATGGGCACGGCATGCCAAGGCAAGGCGAGGCAAGCCATCCTTAGCCTCGCCTACACTCACTTTCTCGGAATGCATTGGATGATGAGCAATTCCAAGGTAAGGCAACGCATGGCTTGAATGGCTTGGTGTAGGCCACAACTTGGGCATGGCATGCCAATGCAAGGCAAGGCAAGGCAAGCCATCCTTAGCCTCGCCTACACTCACTTTCTCGGAATGCATTGGATGATGAGCAATTCCAAGGTAAGGCAACGCATGGCTTGAATGGCTTGGTGTAGGCCACAACTTGGGCATGGCATGCCAATGC
>NW_028276883.1:317500-320000 GCF_965620075.1 Prunus avium
TGCTAGCTTCTTCATCAACTCCGCCGAAAGCCATCCTCGACATACCCGTGCATTGAGAAGGTTTGGTGGCCGTACTCCCAACACAAAAGCATACCGAAGACAACCCCAAGCTAAAGCTCACTTGAAGCCAACGCATCGTCACCATGTGTTCGTGTGGCCGAGAATTGGGTAGCTTCTTCATCAACCCCGCCGAAAGCCATCCTCGACATACCCGTGCATTGAGAAGGTTTGGTGGCCGTACTCCCAACACAAAAGCATACCGAGGACAACCCCAAGCAAAAATTCATTTGAAGCCAACCCATCGTCGCCCACAACTAGTGGGTGAATGGTGTGCTTCCCGGGGTTGGCATAGACATTCCCTCGCATGCAAAAGATTGTCGATGCGAAAGATTATCTATGCCAACCCCGGGAAGCACACCATTCACACACTCCCGACCGGTGTGGTGTGGCGGTGATTGGATAGTTACGGATTGAGCACTTGCCAAGGATCAAAATGTGTCATTTAGAAGAAACATTTTCAAAAAGTTTTTAAAATCTTGTGGGTTTGCAACTCATAAGAGCGTCACTTTCAACGTCCCCGGTATTGGATTGAGTTTCTAAAAACAACCGTGCACACCGAGGTTAAACTTTACCGGCTCCACTCCGACTCGCCGCTCGCCCACAATTTGTTTGCAACGAAACATTTGTTTTTAATTTTGTTGGTTTGAAATTGTTTTGAAAAGGTTCTTTAAATCTAGTGGGTTTGCAACTCATAAGAGCGTCACTTTCAACGTCCCCGGCATTGGATTGAGTTTCTAAAAACAACCGTGCACACCGAGGTTAAACTTTACCGGCTCCACTCCGACTCGCCGCTCGCCCACTAGTCCGAAGGCAACAAAACATTTGTTTTTCATTTTGATGAAAATTTCTGTTTTTAAATCTTGTTGGTTTGAAATTGTTTTGAAAAGGTTCTTTAAATCTTGCGGGTTTGCAACTCATAAGAGCGTCACTTTCAACGTCCCCGGCATTGGATTGAGTTTCTAAAAACAACCGTGCACACCGAGGTTAAACTTTACCGGCTCCACTCCGACTCGCCGCTCGCCCACAAATCCGAAGGCAACAAAACATTTGTTTTTAATTTTGATGAAATTTTTTGAAAACATTGGCTTGGCAAGCCCCAATCCGCGACTATCCACCCACCGCCACCCCACACGGGTGGTTGTTGTTGCGAAATGAGGTTGTGGTCGACATGCCCGTGCATTTGAGAAGGAGTTCCTAGCACTCCATGCTCTCCCATGCCAAAAAATAGCCTAGACAACCCCATTTCGCAACTTTCCACGCCTTTTTTTTCCTCCCTCACCCATGGCGGCGGCGTGGTGGCGGCGGCCGGATTCCGGCCACCACCGCCATGGGTGGCAGCCCCCCGACCCCGACACCAAACCCATAATACCGAGGCAACATATCGAGGCAACATGACATGGGTGTGGCGTGGGGGAAGGGGGCTGCAGCTAGGAAGGCATGGGCTGCCATGCATATGCAGGCAACACACACCCCCCTATATAGCATTTTATGCATTTAGCCCTTTGACAGGAAGAGACATCACCTATGCGCGAGGAGTCATAATGGGCTCTAAATAATTCAATACAAGGTATTTGGACGTGATTTTTTGCAGGGATACTAAGAAACATGCAATCTATGATGGGAAAAAGTTTCATAAATTTTTGAAGTCGGGAAGTATTTTTTATTAGTTTTAGAAGTCGTAAAATTGAAAAAATCATTAAAACAAATCCGGGAGGAATTTTTTAGTTTTGTAAGTTGGAGAAGGTCCTAAAAATCATAGACTACTTATGGGGAGCTTATTGTGCGAGGAAATTTCAATAAAAACGGGGTTTGACAAGATTTGAAAAATTCTGTCGACATTTGAAAAAACCTGGAACCATGCTGCCGGCATGCTGCGCACATGCTGCGCGCATGCTGCGCGCAGACTGCGCGCATGCCATGGCAGGACAAGTTTTGCTAGCCTCACTGTCTACAGATGCGCAAGCTGCGCGCACGCTGCGCACAGGCTGCGCGCATGCTGCGCACAGACTGCGCGCACGCTGCGCGCATGCCATGGCAGGACAAGTTTCGCTAGCCTCACTGTCGACAGATGCGCAAGCTGCGCGCAAGCTCCGCGCACGCTGCGCACAGCCTGTGCGCATGTTGTGCGCATGCTGCGCGCAGGCTGCGCGCAGGCGCCGCGCATGCCATGGCAGGACAAGTTTCGCTAGCCTCACTGTCGACAGATGCGCAAGCTGCGTGCACGCTGCGCACAGGCTGCGCACAGCGCATGCCATGGCAGGACAAGTTCGCTAGCCTCACTGTCGACAGATGCGCAAGCTGCGCGCACAGGCTGCGCGCACGCCATGGCAGGACAAGTTTCGCTAGCCTCACTGTCGACAGAATCAGCACGCTGCGCGCAAGCTGCGCGCACGCTGCCGGCATGGTGCGCGCACGCTGCCGGCATGGTGCGCGCACGCTG
>NW_028276883.1:340000-342500 GCF_965620075.1 Prunus avium
GGTGAATGGTGTGCTTCCCGGGGTTGGCATAGACATTCCCTCGCATGCAAAAGATTGTCGATGCGAAAGATTATCTATGCCAACCCCGGGAAGCACACCATTCACACACTCCCGACCGGTGTGGTGTGGCGGTGATTGGATAGTTACGGATTGAGCACTTGCCAAGGATCAAAATGTGTCATTTAGAAGAAACATTTTCAAAAAGTTTTTAAAATCTTGTGGGTTTGCAACTCATAAGAGCGTCACTTTCAACGTCCCCGGTATTGGATTGAGTTTCTAAAAACAACCGTGCACACCGAGGTTAAACTTTACCGGCTCCACTCCGACTCGCCGCTCGCCCACAATTTGTTTGCAACGAAACATTTGTTTTTAATTTTGTTGGTTTGAAATTGTTTTGAAAAGGTTCTTTAAATCTAGTGGGTTTGCAACTCATAAGAGCGTCACTTTCAACGTCCCCGGCATTGGATTGAGTTTCTAAAAACAACCGTGCACACCGAGGTTAAACTTTACCGGCTCCACTCCGACTCGCCGCTCGCCCACTAGTCCGAAGGCAACAAAACATTTGTTTTTCATTTTGATGAAAATTTCTGTTTTTAAATCTTGTTGGTTTGAAATTGTTTTGAAAAGGTTCTTTAAATCTTGCGGGTTTGCAACTCATAAGAGCGTCACTTTCAACGTCCCCGGCATTGGATTGAGTTTCTAAAAACAACCGTGCACACCGAGGTTAAACTTTACCGGCTCCACTCCGACTCGCCGCTCGCCCACAAATCCGAAGGCAACAAAACATTTGTTTTTAATTTTGATGAAATTTTTTGAAAACATTGGCTTGGCAAGCCCCAATCCGCGACTATCCACCCACCGCCACCCCACACGGGTGGTTGTTGTTGCGAAATGAGGTTGTGGTCGACATGCCCGTGCATTTGAGAAGGAGTTCCTAGCACTCCATGCTCTCCCATGCCAAAAAATAGCCTAGACAACCCCATTTCGCAACTTTCCACGCCTTTTTTTTCCTCCCTCACCCATGGCGGCGGCGTGGTGGCAGCGGCCGGATTCCGGCCACCACCGCCATGGGTGGCAGCCCCCCGACCCCGACACCAAACCCATAATACCGAGGCAACATATCGAGGCAACATGACATGGGTGTGGCGTGGGGGAAGGGGGCTGCAGCTAGGAAGGCATGGGCTGCCATGCATATGCAGGCAACACACACCCCCCTATATAGCATTTTATGCATTTAGCCCTTTGACAGGAAGAGACATCACCTATGCGCGAGGAGTCATAATGGGCTCTAAATAATTCAATACAAGGTATTTGGACGTGATTTTTTGCAGGGATACTAAGAAACATGCAATCTATGATGGGAAAAAGTTTCATAAATTTTTGAAGTCGGGAAGTATTTTTTATTAGTTTTAGAAGTCGTAAAATTGAAAAAATCATTAAAACAAATCCGGGAGGAATTTTTTAGTTTTGTAAGTTGGAGAAGGTCCTAAAAATCATAGACTACTTATGGGGAGCTTATTGTGCGAGGAAATTTCAATAAAAACGGGGTTTGACAAGATTTGAAAAATTCTGTCGACATTTGAAAAAACCTGGAACCATGCTGCCGGCATGCTGCGCACATGCTGCGCGCATGCTGCGCGCAGACTGCGCGCATGCCATGGCAGGACAAGTTTTGCTAGCCTCACTGTCTACAGATGCGCAAGCTGCGCGCACGCTGCGCACAGGCTGCGCGCATGCTGCGCACAGACTGCGCGCACGCTGCGCGCATGCCATGGCAGGACAAGTTTCGCTAGCCTCACTGTCGACAGATGCGCAAGCTGCGCGCAAGCTCCGCGCACGCTGCGCACAGCCTGTGCGCATGTTGTGCGCATGCTGCGCGCAGGCTGCGCGCAGGCGCCGCGCATGCCATGGCAGGACAAGTTTCGCTAGCCTCACTGTCGACAGATGCGCAAGCTGCGTGCACGCTGCGCACAGGCTGCGCACAGCGCATGCCATGGCAGGACAAGTTCGCTAGCCTCACTGTCGACAGATGCGCAAGCTGCGCGCACAGGCTGCGCGCACGCCATGGCAGGACAAGTTTCGCTAGCCTCACTGTCGACAGAATCAGCACGCTGCGCGCAAGCTGCGCGCACGCTGCCGGCATGGTGCGCGCACGCTGCCGGCATGGTGCGCGCACGCTGCCGGCATGGTGCGCGCACGCTGCCGGCATGCTGTGCGCACGCTGCGCGCGCGCATGGCAGGACAAGTTTCGAAAATTTCTGTCGACAGTCTCAGCAGCGCGCACGCTGCCGACATGCTGTGCGCACGCTGCGCACAGGCTGCCGGCATGCTGCGCGCAGCCCATGGCAGGACAAGGTCCGAAAAATTCTGTCGACATTTTTACGCCGTGGTAGGCTTCCGCTTCGCGTCACTTTGTCGACATTCAAGCCTACCATTTGTATTGAATTTTTCAAACCTTGTCAAACCCCATTATTCAAATGTCGAAAAATTTTGTCGACAT
>NW_028276883.1:377500-382500 GCF_965620075.1 Prunus avium
CCGAGGTTAAACTTTACCGGCTCCACTCCGACTCGCCGCTCGCCCACTAGTCCGAAGGCAACAAAACATTTGTTTTTCATTTTGATGAAAATTTCTGTTTTTAAATCTTGTTGGTTTGAAATTGTTTTGAAAAGGTTCTTTAAATCTTGCGGGTTTGCAACTCATAAGAGCGTCACTTTCAACGTCCCCGGCATTGGATTGAGTTTCTAAAAACAACCGTGCACACCGAGGTTAAACTTTACCGGCTCCACTCCGACTCGCCGCTCGCCCACAAATCCGAAGGCAACAAAACATTTGTTTTTAATTTTGATGAAATTTTTTGAAAACATTGGCTTGGCAAGCCCCAATCCGCGACTATCCACCCACCGCCACCCCACACGGGTGGTTGTTGTTGAGAAATGAGGTTGTGGTCGACATGCCCGTGCATTTGAGAAGGAGTTCCTAGCACTCCATGCTCTCCCATGCCAAAAAAAAGCCTAGACAACCCCATTTCGCAACTTTCCACGCCTTTTTTTTCCTCCCTCACCCATGGCGGCGGCGTGGTGGCGGCGGCCGGATTCCGGCCACCACCGCCATGGGTGGCAGCCCCCCGACCCCGACACCAAACCCATAATACCGAGGCAACATATCGAGGCAACATGACATGGGTGTGGCGTGGGGGAAGGGGGCTGCAGCTAGGAAGGCATGGGCTGCCATGCATATGCAGGCAACACACACCCCCCTATATAGCATTTTATGCATTTAGCCCTTTGACAGGAAGAGACATCACCTATGCGCGAGGAGTCATAATGGGCTCTAAATAATTCAATACAAGGTATTTGGACGTGATTTTTTGCAGGGATACTAAGAAACATGCAATCTATGATGGGAAAAAGTTTCATAAATTTTTGAAGTCGGGAAGTATTTTTTATTATTTTTAGAAGTCGTAAAATTGAAAAAATCATTAAAACAAATCCGGGAGGAATTTTTTAGTTTTGTAAGTTGGAGAAGGTCCTAAAAATCATAGACTACTTATGGGGAGCTTATTGTGCGAGGAAATTTCAATAAAAACGGGGTTTGACAAGATTTGAAAAATTCTGTCGACATTTGAAAAAACCTGGAACCATGCTGCCGGCATGCTGCGCACATGCTGCGCGCAGGCTGCGCGCATGCTGCGCGCAGACTGCGCGCAGACTGCGCGCATGCCATGGCAGGACAAGTTTCGCTAGCCTCACTGTCGACAGATGCGCAAGCTGCGCGCACAGGCTGCGCGCATGCTGCGCACAGACTGCGCGCATGCTGCGCACAGACTGCGCGCACGCTGCGCGCATGCCATGGCAGGACAAGTTTCGCTAGCCTCACTGTCGACAGATGCGCAAGCTGCACGCAAGCTCCGCGCACGCTGCGCACAGCCTGCGCGCATGTTGTGCGCAGGCTGCGCGCAGGCGCCGCGCATGCCATGGCAGGACAAGTTTCGCTAGCCTCACTGTCGACAGATGCGCAAGCTGCGCGCACAGGCTGCGCGCACGCCATGGCAGGACAACTTTCGCTAGCCTCACTGTCGACAGAATCAGCACGCTGCGCGCAAGCTGCGCGCGCGCATGGCAGGACAAGTTTCGAAAAATTCTGTCGACAGGCTGCCGGCATGGTGCGCGCACGCTGCCGGCATGCTGTGCGCACGCTGCCGACATGCTGTGCGCACGCTGCGCACAGGCTGCCGGCATGCTGCGCGCAGCCCATGGCAGGACAAGGTCCGAAAAAATCTGTCGACATTTTTACGCCGTGGTAGGCTTCCGCTTCGCGTCACTTTGTCGACATTCAAGCCTACCATTTGTATTGAATTTTTCAAACCTTGTCAAACCCCATTATTCAAATGTCGAAAAATTTTGTCGACATTTTTACGCCATGATAGGCTTCCGCTTCGCGTCACTTTGTCGGAATGCATCGCATGGCGAGGCAAGGCCACGGCATGCCAAGGCGAAGGCAACGCATGGCTTGAATGGCTTGGTCAAGGCCACATCATGGGCACGGCATGCCAAGGCAAGGCGAGGCAAGCCATCCTTAGCCTCGCCTACACTCACTTTCTCGGAATGCATTGGATGATGAGCAATTCCAAGGTAAGGCAACGCATGGCTTGAATGGCTTGGTGTAGGCCACAACTTGGGCATGGCATGCCAATGCAAGGCAAGGCAAGGCAAGCCATCCTTAGCCTCGCCTACACTCACTTTCTCGGAATGCATTGGATGATGAGCAATTCCAAGGTAAGGCAACGCATGGCTTGAATGGCTTGGTGTAGGCCACAACTTGGGCATGGCATGCCAATGCAAGGCAAGGCAAGCCACGCCATCCGAAGCCTCCAATAACCTCACTTTCTCGGAATGCCTTGAATGGGCACGGCATGTGAGGGCAAGGCAAGGTCCTAAATATCATTTTGTAAGTTGGAGAAGGTCCTAAAAATCATAGACTTAATTATAGGGAGCTTATTGTGCGAGGAAATTTCAATAAAAATGGGGTTTGACAAGGTTTGAAAAATTCTGTCGACATTTGAAAAAACCTGGAACCAGGCTGCCGGCATGCTGCGCGCATGCTGCGCGCATGCTGCGCGCATGCTGCGCGCATGCTGCGCGCATGCTGCGCGCATGCTGCGCGCATGCTGCGCGCATGCTGCGCGCATGCTGCGCGCAGGCTGCGCGCATGCCATGGCAGGACAAGTTTCGCAAGCCTCACTGTCGACAGATTCGCAAGCTGCGCGCACAGGCTGCGCGCACGCCATGGCAGGACAAGTTTCGCTAGCCTCACTGTCGACAGATGCGCAGGTTGCGCGCACAGGCTGCGCGCGCGCATGGCAGGACAAGTTTCGCTAGCCTCACTGTCGACAGAATCAGCACGCTGCGCGCAAGCTGCGCGCGCGCATGGCAGGACAAGTTTCGAAAAATTCTGTCGACAAGCTCAGCTGCGCGCACGCTGCCGACATGCTGTGCGCACGCTGCCGGCATGTTGTGCGCATGCTGCGCGCAGCTGCGCACGCGCATGGCAGGACAAGTTTCGCTAGCCTCTGTCGACAGGCTATGCAGCGCGCACGCTGCCGACATGCTGTGCGCACGCTGCGCACAGGCTGCCGGCATGCTGCGCGCAGCCCATGGCAGGACAAGTTCCGAAAAATTCTGTCAACATTTTTGCGCATGGTAGGCTTCCGCTTCGCGTCACTTTGTCGACATTCAAGCCTACCATTTTTATTGAATTTTTCAAACCTTGTCAAACCCCATTATTCAAATGTCGAAAAATTTTGTCGACATTTTTACGCCATGGTAGGCTTCCGCTTCGCGTCACTTTGTCGGAATGCGTTGAATGGGAGCAAAGGCAAGGCCACGGCATGCCAAGGCGAAGGCAAGGGTAGGCATGCCAAGCTTCCGATAGCCTCGCTTTCTCGAAATGCCTTGAATGGGGAGCAATGCCAAGTGTCACGGGACGAGCGTGCGACGCGGCGCGGCGGAAGCAAATCACAGATTTCGCTCGCACAAGCGCTCCCGTGCGGCCCAGGATCCCTTGCGCATCCCAGTCAGCCTTCTCCCCACTTCATGACTCTCACAACTCCGCGAGAGGTTCACCATCATGTGTCGTCTCCCATAGGCGCCAAGCCCCATAGCTAGACAACGAGTCACACTTCCTTGTGACAACACAATCACCCCGCATCCGGCAACGAACCCTCGACGCCCATACATCAAGCGTTGCATAAGACACGTCAACTGCATCGACCACGTCGCATGCCAAACTCGTGGCTCGCTCATGTCCAAGTCGAGACATGGCGATCCAACACACCATCGGTTTACCCACACTTCTGTCGGTCATCCGTTAGCAACCACGATAGCCCACATCCTCAAGCTATCCACGCAAGCTGTCACACTCGCATGTCGCCCAAGCCTTGGCGACATATGTATTCCGAATGTCCCACATAACCATCTATGCTTTGCATGGGGTCGCAACCCATGCGTACCGGCATCCGAATATCTTCCTTCCATCTTGGACAAGGCCGAACCCAAGCCAAGTCCATCGAGTCTCGTCAAATGCCTCGCTAGCCGACGGCATAGCGAATGCCATACGTTGACCTCACTCTTTCCAACGATGCGCAATACGAACGGCCCCGCGTGTTCGTACTGTCCTCGGGAAGTCCTTTCCCTCGGAGACATAGATTATCCTTCAACAATCTCATGCCCGCCCTTATGACTACCTCCAATGTCATAAGGATGCTCGCTTAGTGCCACAAGGGTGTAAGCACCAGGGGTGGTGGAGAGCATGACACCATGTCACCCCCTATATAGCATTTTATGCATTTAGCCTTCTGCCAGGAGGGAACATCACCTATGCACGAGGAGTCATAATTGGGCATAACTTCTTCGTACGAACTCCGAATGGCGAACCGTCAGTTGCATAGCGTGTATCTCGTCATTACGAACATCTTTCGTGTTCTGAGTTTCTTCAGGTTCCTCCCGTACCCTTCCGAAATACCCAAAATACCCCTCACACGCACAACCCGGCCAACACCAACCATTCTAGCTCTTAAGTCCTTGCCCCTTCCACACTTGGACTACCTCATAAGCGCATGGATGTCCCAACGGAGTCACGAAAGCACACGCTCAAGTGCGATCCGTGACATTCTCCCCCACTGATAGTGTCGACGCCCTCGTCGACGTGCCCACTGCACTGCCGCATAACAACACCATATAGGAATATCCTCTTCTCTTCGCTCCATGGACCACAATGCACCACTGTGTTCACCCTTTTGAACTTCTCTTTCAAAGTCCTACGTCTTTCCCTCTTTGGGCCGAGACCTCCGTCTCTTGTCGCACTCGACCACTGAACAACCACATAGCCCGCTGGTCAAGTACCTCCACATTTTCCACATTCAAGGAGATGCACCCCACCTGGGTGTGACTCGTAAGCCAACCGTGTGTCCTCCACGGCACCTCCATTTGTTTGTGCTCCTGCACTGCCACTTCCTGGCATTCGAGGTTCTCCCCCTA
>NW_028276883.1:392500-397500 GCF_965620075.1 Prunus avium
CATAGACATTCCCTCGCATGCAAAAGATTGTCGATGCGAAAGATTATCTATGCCAACCCCGGGAAGCACACCATTCACACACTCCCGACCGGTGTGGTGTGGCGGTGATTGGATAGTTACGGATTGAGCACTTGCCAAGGATCAAAATGTGTCATTTAGAAGAAACATTTTCAAAAAGTTTTTAAAATCTTGTGGGTTTGCAACTCATAAGAGGGTCACTTTCAACGTCCCCGGTATTGGATTGAGTTTCTAAAAACAACCGTGCACACCGAGGTTAAACTTTACCAGCTCCACTCCGACTCGCCGCTCGCCCACAATTTGTTTGCAACGAAACATTTGTTTTTAATTTTGTTGGTTTGAAATTGTTTTGAAAAGGTTCTTTAAATCTAGTGGGTTTGCAACTCATAAGAGCGTCACTTTCAACGTCCCCGGCATTGGATTGAGTTTCTAAAAACAACCGTGCACACCGAGGTTAAACTTTACCGGCTCCACTCCGACTCGCCGCTCGCCCACTAGTCCGAAGGCAACAAAACATTTGTTTTTCATTTTGATGAAAATTTCTGTTTTTAAATCTTGTTGGTTTGAAATTGTTTTGAAAAGGTTCTTTAAATCTTGCGGGTTTGCAACTCATAAGAGCGTCACTTTCAACGTCCCCGGCATTGGATTGAGTTTCTAAAAACAACCGTGCACACCGAGGTTAAACTTTACCGGCTCCACTCCGACTCGCCGCTCGCCCACAAATCCGAAGGCAACAAAACATTTGTTTTTAATTTTGATGAAATTTTTTGAAAACATTGGCTTGGCAAGCCCCAATCCGCGACTATCCACCCACCGCCACCCCACACGGGTGGTTGTTGTTGAGAAATGAGGTTGTGGTCGACATGCCCGTGCATTTGAGAAGGAGTTCCTAGCACTCCATGCTCTCCCATGCCAAAAAAAAGCCTAGACAACCCCATTTCGCAACTTTCCACGCCTTTTTTTTCCTCCCTCACCCATGGCGGCGGCGTGGTGGCGGCGGCCGGATTCCGGCCACCACCGCCATGGGTGGCAGCCCCCCGACCCCGACACCAAACCCATAATACCGAGGCAACATATCGAGGCAACATGACATGGGTGTGGCGTGGGGGAAGGGGGCTGCAGCTAGGAAGGCATGGGCTGCCATGCATATGCAGGCAACACACACCCCCCTATATAGCATTTTATGCATTTAGCCCTTTGACAGGAAGAGACATCACCTATGCGCGAGGAGTCATAATGGGCTCTAAATAATTCAATACAAGGTATTTGGACGTGATTTTTTGCAGGGATACTAAGAAACATGCAATCTATGATGGGAAAAAGTTTCATAAATTTTTGAAGTCGGGAAGTATTTTTTATTATTTTTAGAAGTCGTAAAATTGAAAAAATCATTAAAACAAATCCGGGAGGAATTTTTTAGTTTTGTAAGTTGGAGAAGGTCCTAAAAATCATAGACTACTTATGGGGAGCTTATTGTGCGAGGAAATTTCAATAAAAACGGGGTTTGACAAGATTTGAAAAATTCTGTCGACATTTGAAAAAACCTGGAACCATGCTGCCGGCATGCTGCGCACATGCTGCGCGCAGGCTGCGCGCATGCTGCGCGCAGACTGCGCGCAGACTGCGCGCATGCCATGGCAGGACAAGTTTCGCTAGCCTCACTGTCGACAGATGCGCAAGCTGCGCGCACAGGCTGCGCGCATGCTGCGCACAGACTGCGCGCATGCTGCGCACAGACTGCGCGCACGCTGCGCGCATGCCATGGCAGGACAAGTTTCGCTAGCCTCACTGTCGACAGATGCGCAAGCTGCACGCAAGCTCCGCGCACGCTGCGCACAGCCTGCGCGCATGTTGTGCGCAGGCTGCGCGCAGGCGCCGCGCATGCCATGGCAGGACAAGTTTCGCTAGCCTCACTGTCGACAGATGCGCAAGCTGCGCGCACAGGCTGCGCGCACGCCATGGCAGGACAACTTTCGCTAGCCTCACTGTCGACAGAATCAGCACGCTGCGCGCAAGCTGCGCGCGCGCATGGCAGGACAAGTTTCGAAAAATTCTGTCGACAGGCTGCCGGCATGGTGCGCGCACGCTGCCGGCATGCTGTGCGCACGCTGCCGACATGCTGTGCGCACGCTGCGCACAGGCTGCCGGCATGCTGCGCGCAGCCCATGGCAGGACAAGGTCCGAAAAAATCTGTCGACATTTTTACGCCGTGGTAGGCTTCCGCTTCGCGTCACTTTGTCGACATTCAAGCCTACCATTTGTATTGAATTTTTCAAACCTTGTCAAACCCCATTATTCAAATGTCGAAAAATTTTGTCGACATTTTTACGCCATGATAGGCTTCCGCTTCGCGTCACTTTGTCGGAATGCATCGCATGGCGAGGCAAGGCCACGGCATGCCAAGGCGAAGGCAACGCATGGCTTGAATGGCTTGGTCAAGGCCACATCATGGGCACGGCATGCCAAGGCAAGGCGAGGCAAGCCATCCTTAGCCTCGCCTACACTCACTTTCTCGGAATGCATTGGATGATGAGCAATTCCAAGGTAAGGCAACGCATGGCTTGAATGGCTTGGTGTAGGCCACAACTTGGGCATGGCATGCCAATGCAAGGCAAGGCAAGGCAAGCCATCCTTAGCCTCGCCTACACTCACTTTCTCGGAATGCATTGGATGATGAGCAATTCCAAGGTAAGGCAACGCATGGCTTGAATGGCTTGGTGTAGGCCACAACTTGGGCATGGCATGCCAATGCAAGGCAAGGCAAGCCACGCCATCCGAAGCCTCCAATAACCTCACTTTCTCGGAATGCCTTGAATGGGCACGGCATGTGAGGGCAAGGCAAGGTCCTAAATATCATTTTGTAAGTTGGAGAAGGTCCTAAAAATCATAGACTTAATTATAGGGAGCTTATTGTGCGAGGAAATTTCAATAAAAATGGGGTTTGACAAGGTTTGAAAAATTCTGTCGACATTTGAAAAAACCTGGAACCAGGCTGCCGGCATGCTGCGCGCATGCTGCGCGCATGCTGCGCGCATGCCATGGCAGGACAAGTTTCGCAAGCCTCACTGTCGACAGATTCGCAAGCTGCGCGCACAGGCTGCGCGCACGCCATGGCAGGACAAGTTTCGCTAGCCTCACTGTCGACAGATGCGCAGGTTGCGCGCACAGGCTGCGCGCGCGCATGGCAGGACAAGTTTCGCTAGCCTCACTGTCGACAGAATCAGCACGCTGCGCGCAAGCTGCGCGCGCGCATGGCAGGACAAGTTTCGAAAAATTCTGTCGACAAGCTCAGCTGCGCGCACGCTGCCGACATGCTGTGCGCACGCTGCCGGCATGTTGTGCGCATGCTGCGCGCAGCTGCGCACGCGCATGGCAGGACAAGTTTCGCTAGCCTCTGTCGACAGGCTATGCAGCGCGCACGCTGCCGACATGCTGTGCGCACGCTGCGCACAGGCTGCCGGCATGCTGCGCGCAGCCCATGGCAGGACAAGTTCCGAAAAATTCTGTCAACATTTTTGCGCATGGTAGGCTTCCGCTTCGCGTCACTTTGTCGACATTCAAGCCTACCATTTTTATTGAATTTTTCAAACCTTGTCAAACCCCATTATTCAAATGTCGAAAAATTTTGTCGACATTTTTACGCCATGGTAGGCTTCCGCTTCGCGTCACTTTGTCGGAATGCGTTGAATGGGAGCAAAGGCAAGGCCACGGCATGCCAAGGCGAAGGCAAGGGTAGTGTCACGGATCGCACTTGAGCGTGTGCTTTCGTGACTCCGTTGGGACATCCATGCGCTTATGAGGTAGTCCAAGTGTGGAAGGGGCAAGGACTTAAGAGCTAGAATGGTTGGTGTTGGCCGGGTTGTGCGTGTGAGGGGTATTTTGGGTATTTCGGAAGGTTACGGGAGGAACCTGAAGAAACTCAGAACACGAAAGATGTTCGTAATGACGAGATACACGCTATGCAACTGACGGTTCGCCATTCGGAGTTCGTATGAAGAAGTTATGCCCAATTATGACTCCTCGTGCATAGGTGATGTTTCCTCCTGGCAGAAGGCTAAATGCATAAAATGCTATATAGGGGGTGACATGGTGTCATGCTCTCCACCACCCCTGGTGCTTACACCCTTGTGGCACTAAGCGAGCATCCTTATGACATTGGAGGTTGTCATAAGGGCGGGCATGAGATTGTTGAAGGATAATCTATGTCTCCGAGGGAAAGGACTTCCCGAGGACAGTACGAACACGCGGGGCCGTTCGTATTGCGCATCGTTGGAAAGAGTGAGGTCAACGTATGGCATTCGCTATGCCGTCGGCTAGCGAGGCATTTGACGAGACTCGATGGACTTAGCTTGGGTTCGGCCTTGTCCAAGATGGAAGGAAGATATTCGGATGCCGGTACGCATGGGTTGCGACCCCATGCAAAGCATAGATGGTTATGTGGGACATTCGGAATACATATGTCGCCAAGGCTTGGGCGACATGCGAGTGTGACAGCTTGCGTGGATAGCTTGAGGATGTGGGCTATCTTGGTTGCTAACGGATGACCGACAGAAGTGTGGGTAAACCGATGGTGTGTTGGATCGCCATGTCTCGACTTGGACATGAGCGAGCCACGAGTTTGGCATGCGACGTGGTCGATGCAGTTGACGTGTCTTATGCAACGCTTGATGTATGGGCGTCGAGGGTTCGTTGCCGGATGCGGGGTGATTGTGTTGTCACAAGGAAGTGTGACTCGTTGTCTAGCCATAGGGCTTGGCGCCTATGGGAGACGACACATGATGGTGAACCTCTCGCGGAGTTGTGAGAGTCATGAAGTGGGGAGAAGGCTGACTGGGATTCGAAGGGATCCTGGGCCGCACGGGAGCGTTTGTGCGAGCGAAATCTGTGATTTGCTTCCGCCGCGCCGCGTCGCACGCTCGTCCCGTGACAAGTGGTATCAGAGCCGATCGATTTAGATGGTGGCTTCTGCTCAAACGATTCGC
>NW_028276883.1:407500-410000 GCF_965620075.1 Prunus avium
AGGATTGGATAGCTTCTTTCGAAGCCAACCTACCCCCACACGTGTGAGAGTGGCCAACAATTTGCTAGCTTCTTCATCAACTCCGCCGAAAGCCATCCTCGACATACCCGTGCATTGAGAAGGTTTGGTGGCCGTACTCCCAACACAAAAGCATACCGAAGACAACCCCAAGCTAAAGCTCACTTGAAGCCAACGCATCGTCACCATGTGTTCGTGTGGCCGAGAATTGGGTAGCTTCTTCATCAACCCCGCCGAAAGCCATCCTCGACATACCCGTGCATTGAGAAGGTTTGGTGGCCGTACTCCCAACACAAAAGCATACCGAGGACAACCCCAAGCAAAAATTCATTTGAAGCCAACCCATCGTCGCCCACAACTAGTGGGTGAATGGTGTGCTTCCCGGGGTTGGCATAGACATTCCCTCGCATGCAAAAGATTGTCGATGCGAAAGATTATCTATGCCAACCCCGGGAAGCACACCATTCACACACTCCCGACCGGTGTGGTGTGGCGGTGATTGGATAGTTACGGATTGAGCACTTGCCAAGGATCAAAATGTGTCATTTAGAAGAAACATTTTCAAAAAGTTTTTAAAATCTTGTGGGTTTGCAACTCATAAGAGGGTCACTTTCAACGTCCCCGGTATTGGATTGAGTTTCTAAAAACAACCGTGCACACCGAGGTTAAACTTTACCAGCTCCACTCCGACTCGCCGCTCGCCCACAATTTGTTTGCAACGAAACATTTGTTTTTAATTTTGTTGGTTTGAAATTGTTTTGAAAAGGTTCTTTAAATCTAGTGGGTTTGCAACTCATAAGAGCGTCACTTTCAACGTCCCCGGCATTGGATTGAGTTTCTAAAAACAACCGTGCACACCGAGGTTAAACTTTACCGGCTCCACTCCGACTCGCCGCTCGCCCACTAGTCCGAAGGCAACAAAACATTTGTTTTTCATTTTGATGAAAATTTCTGTTTTTAAATCTTGTTGGTTTGAAATTGTTTTGAAAAGGTTCTTTAAATCTTGCGGGTTTGCAACTCATAAGAGCGTCACTTTCAACGTCCCCGGCATTGGATTGAGTTTCTAAAAACAACCGTGCACACCGAGGTTAAACTTTACCGGCTCCACTCCGACTCGCCGCTCGCCCACAAATCCGAAGGCAACAAAACATTTGTTTTTAATTTTGATGAAATTTTTTGAAAACATTGGCTTGGCAAGCCCCAATCCGCGACTATCCACCCACCGCCACCCCACACGGGTGGTTGTTGTTGAGAAATGAGGTTGTGGTCGACATGCCCGTGCATTTGAGAAGGAGTTCCTAGCACTCCATGCTCTCCCATGCCAAAAAAAAGCCTAGACAACCCCATTTCGCAACTTTCCACGCCTTTTTTTTCCTCCCTCACCCATGGCGGCGGCGTGGTGGCGGCGGCCGGATTCCGGCCACCACCGCCATGGGTGGCAGCCCCCCGACCCCGACACCAAACCCATAATACCGAGGCAACATATCGAGGCAACATGACATGGGTGTGGCGTGGGGGAAGGGGGCTGCAGCTAGGAAGGCATGGGCTGCCATGCATATGCAGGCAACACACACCCCCCTATATAGCATTTTATGCATTTAGCCCTTTGACAGGAAGAGACATCACCTATGCGCGAGGAGTCATAATGGGCTCTAAATAATTCAATACAAGGTATTTGGACGTGATTTTTTGCAGGGATACTAAGAAACATGCAATCTATGATGGGAAAAAGTTTCATAAATTTTTGAAGTCGGGAAGTATTTTTTATTATTTTTAGAAGTCGTAAAATTGAAAAAATCATTAAAACAAATCCGGGAGGAATTTTTTAGTTTTGTAAGTTGGAGAAGGTCCTAAAAATCATAGACTACTTATGGGGAGCTTATTGTGCGAGGAAATTTCAATAAAAACGGGGTTTGACAAGATTTGAAAAATTCTGTCGACATTTGAAAAAACCTGGAACCATGCTGCCGGCATGCTGCGCACATGCTGCGCGCAGGCTGCGCGCATGCTGCGCGCAGACTGCGCGCAGACTGCGCGCATGCCATGGCAGGACAAGTTTCGCTAGCCTCACTGTCGACAGATGCGCAAGCTGCGCGCACAGGCTGCGCGCATGCTGCGCACAGGCTGCGCGCATGCTGCGCACAGACTGCGCGCACGCTGCGCGCATGCCATGGCAGGACAAGTTTCGCTAGCCTCACTGTCGACAGATGCGCAAGCTGCACGCAAGCTCCGCGCACGCTGCGCACAGCCTGTGCGCATGTTGTGCGCAGGCTGCGCGCAGGCGCCGCGCATGCCATGGCAGGACAAGTTTCGCTAGCCTCACTGTCGACAGATGCGCAAGCTGCGCGCACAGGCTGCGCGCACGCCATGGCAGGACAACTTTCGCTAGCCTCACTGTCGACAGAATCAGCACGCTGCGCGCAAGCTGCGCGCGCGCATGGCAGGACAAGTTTCGAAAAATTCTGTCGACAGGCTGCCGGCA
>NW_028276884.1:20000-22500 GCF_965620075.1 Prunus avium
GCCTTGCCTTGCATTGGCATGCCATGCCCAAGTTGTGGCCTACACCAAGCCATTCAAGCCATGCGTTGCCTTACCTTGGAATTGCTCATCATCCAATGCATTCCGAGAAAGTGAGTGTAGGCGAGGCTAAGGATGGCTTGCCTCGCCTTGCCTTGGCATGCCGTGCCCATGATGTGGCCTTGACCAAGCCATTCAAGCCATGCGTTGCCTTCGCCTTGGCATGCCGTGGCCTTGCCTCGCCATGCGATGCATTCCGACAAAGTGACGCGAAGCGGAAGCCTATCATGGCGTAAAAATGTCGACAAAATTTTTCGACATTTGAATAATGGGGTTTGACAAGGTTTGAAAAATTCAATACAAATGGTAGGCTTGAATGTCGACAAAGTGACGCGAAGCGGAAGCCTACCACGGCGTAAAAATGTCGACAGAATTTTTCGGACCTTGTCCTGCCATGGGCTGCGCGCAGCATGCCGGCAGCCTGTGCGCAGCGTGCGCACAGCATGTCGGCAGCGTGCGCGCTGCTGAGACTGTCGACAGAAATTTTCGAAACTTGTCCTGCCATGCGCGCGCGCAGCGTGCGCACAGCATGCCGGCAGCGTGCGCGCACCATGCCGGCAGCGTGCGCGCAGCTTGCGCGCAGCGTGCTGATTCTGTCGACAGTGAGGCTAGCGAAACTTGTCCTGCCATGGCGTGCGCGCAGCCTGTGCGCGCAGCTTGCGCATCTGTCGACAGTGAGGCTAGCGAACTTGTCCTGCCATGGCATGCGCTGTGCGCAGCCTGTGCGCAGCGTGCGCGCAGCTTGCGCATCTGTCGACAGTGAGGCTAGCGAAACTTGTCCTGCCATGGCATGCGCGCAGCCTGCGCACAACATGCGCACAGGCTGTGCGCAGCGTGCGCGGAGCTTGCGCGCAGCTTGCGCATCTGTCGACAGTGAGGCTAGCGAAACTTGTCCTGCCATGGCATGCGCGCAGCGTGCGCGCAGTCTGTGCGCAGCGTGCGCGCAGCCTGTGCGCAGCGTGCGCGCAGCCTGTGCGCAGCGTGCGCGCAGCCTGTGCGCAGCGTGCGCGCAGCTTGCGCATCTGTCGACAGTGAGGCTAGCGAAACTTGTCCTGCCATGGCATGCGCGCAGTCTGCGCGCAGCATGCGCGCAGCATGTGCGCAGCATGCCGGCAGCATGGTTCCAGGTTTTTTCAAATGTCGACAGAATTTTTCAAATCTTGTCAAACCCCGTTTTTATTGAAATTTCCTCGCACAATAAGCTCCCCATAAGTAGTCTATGATTTTTAGGACCTTCTCCAACTTACAAAACTAAAAAATTCCTCCCGGATTTGTTTTAATGATTTTTTCAATTTTACGACTTCTAAAAATAATAAAAAATACTTCCCGACTTCAAAAATTTATGAAACTTTTTCCCATCATAGATTGCATGTTTCTTAGTATCCCTGCAAAAAATCACGTCCAAATACCTTGTATTGAATTATTTAGAGCCCATTATGACTCCTCGCGCATAGGTGATGTCTCTTCCTGTCAAAGGGCTAAATGCATAAAATGCTATATAGGGGGGTGTGTGTTGCCTGCATATGCATGGCAGCCCATGCCTTCCTAGCTGCAGCCCCCTTCCCCCACGCCACACCCATGTCATGTTGCCTCGATATGTTGCCTCGGTATTATGGGTTTGGTGTCGGGGTCGGGGGGCTGCCACCCATGGCGGTGGTGGCCGGAATCCGGCCGCCGCCACCACGCCGCCGCCATGGGTGAGGGAGGAAAAAAAAGGCGTGGAAAGTTGCGAAATGGGGTTGTCTAGGCTTTTTTTTGGCATGGGAGAGCATGGAGTGCTAGGAACTCCTTCTCAAATGCACGGGCATGTCGACCACAACCTCATTTCTCAACAACAACCACCCGTGTGGGGTGGCGGTGGGTGGATAGTCGCGGATTGGGGCTTGCCAAGCCAATGTTTTCAAAAAATTTCATCAAAATTAAAAACAAATGTTTTGTTGCCTTCGGATTTGTGGGCGAGCGGCGAGTCGGAGTGGAGCCGGTAAAGTTTAACCTCGGTGTGCACGGTTGTTTTTAGAAACTCAATCCAATGCCGGGGACGTTGAAAGTGACGCTCTTATGAGTTGCAAACCCGCAAGATTTAAAGAACCTTTTCAAAACAATTTCAAACCAACAAGATTTAAAAACAGAAATTTTCATCAAAATGAAAAACAAATGTTTTGTTGCCTTCGGACTAGTGGGCGAGCGGCGAGTCGGAGTGGAGCCGGTAAAGTTTAACCTCGGTGTGCACGGTTGTTTTTAGAAACTCAATCCAATGCCGGGGACGTTGAAAGTGACGCTCTTATGAGTTGCAAACCCACTAGATTTAAAGAACCTTTTCAAAACAATTTCAAACCAACAAAATTAAAAACAAATGTTTCGTTGCAAACAAATTGTGGGCGAGCGGCGAGTCGGAGTGGAGCCGGTAAAGTTTAACCTCGGTGTGCACGGTTGTTTTTAGAAA
>NW_028276884.1:32500-35000 GCF_965620075.1 Prunus avium
ATGATGTGGCCTTGACCAAGCCATTCAAGCCATGCGTTGCCTTCGCCTTGGCATGCCGTGGCCTTGCCTCGCCATGCGATGCATTCCGACAAAGTGACGCGAAGCGGAAGCCTATCATGGCGTAAAAATGTCGACAAAATTTTTCGACATTTGAATAATGGGGTTTGACAAGGTTTGAAAAATTCAATACAAATGGTAGGCTTGAATGTCGACAAAGTGACGCGAAGCGGAAGCCTACCACGGCGTAAAAATGTCGACAGAATTTTTCGGACCTTGTCCTGCCATGGGCTGCGCGCAGCATGCCGGCAGCCTGTGCGCAGCGTGCGCACAGCATGTCGGCAGCGTGCGCGCTGCTGAGACTGTCGACAGAAATTTTCGAAACTTGTCCTGCCATGCGCGCGCGCAGCGTGCGCACAGCATGCCGGCAGCGTGCGCGCACCATGCCGGCAGCGTGCGCGCAGCTTGCGCGCAGCGTGCTGATTCTGTCGACAGTGAGGCTAGCGAAACTTGTCCTGCCATGGCGTGCGCGCAGCCTGTGCGCGCAGCTTGCGCATCTGTCGACAGTGAGGCTAGCGAACTTGTCCTGCCATGGCATGCGCTGTGCGCAGCCTGTGCGCAGCGTGCGCGCAGCTTGCGCATCTGTCGACAGTGAGGCTAGCGAAACTTGTCCTGCCATGGCATGCGCGCAGCCTGCGCACAACATGCGCACAGGCTGTGCGCAGCGTGCGCGGAGCTTGCGCGCAGCTTGCGCATCTGTCGACAGTGAGGCTAGCGAAACTTGTCCTGCCATGGCATGCGCGCAGCGTGCGCGCAGTCTGTGCGCAGCGTGCGCGCAGCCTGTGCGCAGCGTGCGCGCAGCCTGTGCGCAGCGTGCGCGCAGCCTGTGCGCAGCGTGCGCGCAGCTTGCGCATCTGTCGACAGTGAGGCTAGCGAAACTTGTCCTGCCATGGCATGCGCGCAGTCTGCGCGCAGCATGCGCGCAGCATGTGCGCAGCATGCCGGCAGCATGGTTCCAGGTTTTTTCAAATGTCGACAGAATTTTTCAAATCTTGTCAAACCCCGTTTTTATTGAAATTTCCTCGCACAATAAGCTCCCCATAAGTAGTCTATGATTTTTAGGACCTTCTCCAACTTACAAAACTAAAAAATTCCTCCCGGATTTGTTTTAATGATTTTTTCAATTTTACGACTTCTAAAAATAATAAAAAATACTTCCCGACTTCAAAAATTTATGAAACTTTTTCCCATCATAGATTGCATGTTTCTTAGTATCCCTGCAAAAAATCACGTCCAAATACCTTGTATTGAATTATTTAGAGCCCATTATGACTCCTCGCGCATAGGTGATGTCTCTTCCTGTCAAAGGGCTAAATGCATAAAATGCTATATAGGGGGGTGTGTGTTGCCTGCATATGCATGGCAGCCCATGCCTTCCTAGCTGCAGCCCCCTTCCCCCACGCCACACCCATGTCATGTTGCCTCGATATGTTGCCTCGGTATTATGGGTTTGGTGTCGGGGTCGGGGGGCTGCCACCCATGGCGGTGGTGGCCGGAATCCGGCCTCCGCCACCACGCCGCCGCCATGGGTGAGGGAGGAAAAAAAAGGCGTGGAAAGTTGCGAAATGGGGTTGTCTAGGCTTTTTTTTGGCATGGGAGAGCATGGAGTGCTAGGAACTCCTTCTCAAATGCACGGGCATGTCGACCACAACCTCATTTCGCAACAACAACCACCCGTGTGGGGTGGCGGTGGGTGGATAGTCGCGGATTGGGGCTTGCCAAGCCAATGTTTTCAAAAAATTTCATCAAAATTAAAAACAAATGTTTTGTTGCCTTCGGATTTGTGGGCGAGCGGCGAGTCGGAGTGGAGCCGGTAAAGTTTAACCTCGGTGTGCACGGTTGTTTTTAGAAACTCAATCCAATGCCGGGGACGTTGAAAGTGACGCTCTTATGAGTTGCAAACCCGCAAGATTTAAAGAACCTTTTCAAAACAATTTCAAACCAACAAGATTTAAAAACAGAAATTTTCATCAAAATGAAAAACAAATGTTTTGTTGCCTTCGGACTAGTGGGCGAGCGGCGAGTCGGAGTGGAGCCGGTAAAGTTTAACCTCGGTGTGCACGGTTGTTTTTAGAAACTCAATCCAATGCCGGGGACGTTGAAAGTGACGCTCTTATGAGTTGCAAACCCACTAGATTTAAAGAACCTTTTCAAAACAATTTCAAACCAACAAAATTAAAAACAAATGTTTCGTTGCAAACAAATTGTGGGCGAGCGGCGAGTCGGAGTGGAGCCGGTAAAGTTTAACCTCGGTGTGCACGGTTGTTTTTAGAAACTCAATCCAATACCGGGGACGTTGAAAGTGACGCTCTTATGAGTTGCAAACCCACAAGATTTTAAAAACTTTTTGAAAATGTTTCTTCTAAATGACACATTTTGATCCTTGGCAAGTGCTCAATCCGTAACTATCCAATCACCGCCACACCACACCGGTCGGGAGTGT